>NC_136068.1:716843516-716968516 GCF_964261635.1 Lissotriton helveticus | reverse complement strand
CCCCTTTTATCTCGGCCCCCGCTTGACGAATCCCCCCCAAACTTTCAGGGAAGGAGCGAGGCAAATTTAAGGAAAATTACAGGCAGATTCCTCAACCGGCGCCAACGTTATTCCCAATAGAATGTTGAAAAAATATATATTGGGCTACATTGGGCTATATATATGTTAGAGCCCAAATATAGCCCAATGTAGCCACCAGAGACAAAAAAAAACAAATGTAGCGCAAATATCAGCCAGATGTAGCCCAACTATAGCCCAATGACAGAATGTCCCAGAGTGTTCTAAAGAACAACTAGAGCGCTAACAGTCTTACTTATGACAAAAGTATGGCACACCAGAAGCCATCTTGATTGGAATAAAGTGTTAACACTTAAAACATTTAATTTGCAAAGGAACAAAATGATGGGGTTCATTTTGCCATAGAAATTATGATTAGTACTGAAGAAAGAAAAATTAGGGCACATTTTGAGTGACTTCTCAAATCTTCTTATATTTCATAAAAAAAATTCTGATATGCAGTCTCCCAAGATGGCCACCAGAGACAAAAGAGCCGGTGCTTAAAAACTGTTAGCAAAGCAGGCATTTGAGATTTAAAAAACGTTTTAATATATAAAAACGTTATCCGCTAATAGAATTAGCATTTAAAAAACCTTGCGAATTCAATGAAAAAACCATAGGTTTGAGGCCTTATATAGTTAGGAATTAGCATTTAAAAAACCTTGCAAATTCACTGGAAAAAACCATAGGTTTCAGGCCTTATATAGTTAGGAATTAGCATTTAAAAAACCTTGCAAATTCACTGAAAAAAACCATAGGTTTCAGGCCTTATATAGTTAGGAATTAGCATTTAAAAAACCTTTGAAATTCACTGAAAAAACCATAGGTTTCAGGAGTTATATAGTTAGGAATTAGCTTTTAAAAAACCTTTGAAATTCACTAAAAAAACTATAAGTTTTAGTGGTGTTATAGTTAGCTGGACATTTTACTCATACAAAACCATTGAAATTGCTCCTATATAGTTAGTTGTACTAACTATTTCGCGCACCCGCAATCCACTGCTGATGTCGCATATTAGATCATTCATGACATGGTCAGTGACATCACTGATAAACGTTTCTGGATTTGTAACATTAAACCCTGAAAAGTACGGAAACGTTTCATAAAATGTTTTTGAGCTACCCCTTGGTGGCGTTGGACAATGTTCCCATTGATTATAAGTAAAAACATTTCTAGGGTTTGCAGATTTATGCAAATAATGGTGACCATAGTGATTAAAACAATACATTTCCTCATAAACTGATGATCCTTCTAGGTATTCATGTTCTGTAAATTTAGCTGACATTTCTTAATCTGTCATGTTATTAACAGTTTCAAAGTCCCAATCATCAGAAAATGTGCTGGATGAAACAGTCACTCAAAGAAACCTTAAACTGGTGTGGAATCTTCAACAGCTCCACCGGGCCATGGATGTCATAATCCGTTCTGTCCCATGCTATACCACCAGGTATAGGAATGGCTGTGATGTTTACTGATGACAGGTCTCTTCTTTCACGATGAGATGATTTGTGAGGTTTCAGGACCAAGTTGATTTTCTTACTTGCTGTGTCCATTGTACTGTATTTTCCATCGATTATACTTCCCAAACTTAACACCAGTATGAGCCAGAGCAGGAGGAAAAGTACATCTAACACAATCCAAAATTCAACCCATGGTGAAACCAGATATGTTTCTGTTATTTTTTCTTTGAAAGTTTTATTTGCTGGCGTTTCTTCAGGTTCACTGGGATCCTCAGAGAAGGTATCAAAGTTGATAAAGTAGCCAGAGGCAGTTCTGTCAATTATTGGAATTGCATCAGGATTGTTAAGAATCTTTGGAGCTGCTTCTTCCTTTCTCATATTTGTATAGTCAGAGGCTACATCATTGTAGACCGGTGTTTCTTAACTAACTGTTATTTGGGTATCCAGAGGCACATGTTCCATGGCTTTGTTGCATAGTCCTTCTTTTCTTACTGCAGATTTATCAAAGGTGATAAGTCTTTCAGTTTGAACCTCTTGGATTGTTGCAAGATTTGGTTGTCTGCTACATCTTGGGAGTCCACTGGACCTACTACTTATTATCGGCCACATGTTGTGGTTTGACCAGGTCGATGGACACAACTCTGTTCTCCCTTTTACCAGCAAGGGGCGGTAGTACTACCGATCTTGTTCCTTGGATTGCCAAGACAGGTACTGCTTTTCTGTAAGAAGGCCCAGATTCCTTCTTTACCGCAATCTTTTCCCTGACTAGATCCCCATTCTTTGGAATCCAGACAGGTCTTGCTGGGACAGGTGGTTTTTCTTCAGTGGTTGTTGGCTTCTGTATCGTGTCGCTCAGACTTCTTGTTTCATTTAAGTCCTGTAAAACAGCCAAATGATCTTTGACATCAAAGGGTTTTTGTTCCACCACTGAAGTTTGACAATCGAGGTCTTTGATTATCATTCTAGTACCAAATAGTAATTCATATGGAGTGATTCCACCCAGAGAATTTCTTGGCAGATTGTTAAGACTATGTTGGACACCTATTAGATGTTTGACCCACCCATCACCCGAACCTAATACCTTAGCTGTTATGAATTGCTTTGTCACGGTTTTTTCTTTCCACTGCCGCATTACGCTCAGGATGGAAGGGACTAGAATACCGCAATGCAACGCCCAAGCTAGCCATGGCCTACTTGTAAGCTCGAGAGCTAAACGCAGGACCCTGGTCAGAATGTAGCGTGCCGATTGCGTATGTGCCGATAAAGACTTGCAAATCCTTTATAACAGTTCTGGCGTCAGCCGAGCGCTGGGGCCACATCCAAATAAATCTTGTCCTAGTAGTTGTGGGACCGCATTCGTCCATTATGACGTTTGCTTGTAGATAGTCTAATGCTGTCTAACAATGGTGTCTGAACTGGGCTGGCTACACTGTAGTCAGGTATCTGGTGGTGTTCAAAACGATGATATCCGTAACAGGTATCAGAGTTGATTCCAAATTCGTAAACCTGGACACTCATCCCTGGCCACCAGTACATCTCTTCTAGTTCTATTAAAGATTCTAAGATCCCTCGATGTCTCGGACCCTTTCCCATATGTGCTTTGTGTACCAAAGCAGCTCTCTGATTCCTGTTTGGAATTACTCTGTCCCCCAATCTAGGTATTAGAGCAAAAGGAACGGAGTTTGCATCAATTATGTATGTATTTGTGAGTGGATAGTTTAGAGGTAACGCTGCATAGCTGCCTTCCATTGAGGCTTTTACCGCTAGTAACGTTTCACCGTCTATTACTCTTTTCGATCGAGTGATTGTAGCTACGGAAGCCGTTTGCAAAGCTGCCTTTGCGGCTTCATCAGCCAATGAATTCCCTACAACGTGAACGCCGTCATGCTGATGATTCAGTGTATGAATCACGTGAGTCTTTTGTAGTTCTTTTTGCAAAAGAACTACTTGTTCCCAAAGCGTTTTATGCTTAATTGTGCCATCCTTTGCATCTTTGAACCAGTTTTGAACCCAGTTCTGCAGATATTCATTGTTAGACTGGACGCAGTAATACGAATCGCACACTATTAGTGTGGGGAATTCGCGATCGGTATTTTTAAGCGCCATCTTGAAAGCCTGTAGTTCAGCTCACTGAGCTGTACAGTCTCCTAGTGATTGAGTTTTAGTGACCATAGGTCTGAATTTACCTTTGCGCCAGCGACCTTTAACAATCGTGCACGCAGCACTATAGGCTTTTTTTACCCCCAATTGCGGGCTGTGCTGATCCGTCTGTATAGATTATACATCCGTAATGTTCTAAAGGCAGAATTTCGGTCAGCAGAGGACATTTGTGTTCTTATTGTAGGAATTCTTGTGTCTTCAAATAGGGGTCAAAGACGTATTCAACATCTGTTGCAGCAAGAGAGTTAACCCCTTGTCTCCATCCCGGATGTAAAGCCTTAGCATTGGGAATGCTTGCTTTCATCACTGCCTATAAGGTAGGTTACAGGTGTAACGATCATTATGCGTTTACCCTGCGCGAGAGCGCTCTCCTTTGCTACTGCAGTTTGAACCGCTGTCAGAATTTTTTCTGTAGAAGTGAATTTTATTTCAGCTTGTGTGTACAAGTGTGATTTGTAAGCTATTGGTACCTTTTCACCTTCATTAAAGGTTAGGTACGTGAATCCGCATTTCCCTGGAATGATTCGGATCACAAGGTTGCGCACATTGTCGCGTGTCTCTAACGGTGTTTTTGCTAACATTTCTGTTTGCACTGAGCGCAAAATTTCTGTGTGTGTTTGAGTCCAATTAGTTGATTTGAAATCAGGTTTGATTAGTTCGTAGAGAGGTTTAACCCTTTCTGCGTAGTTTAGAACACAAGTTTTTCCAAAGTTCAGGAAACCAAAATTGACTACGTTTTTCAGCGTTTTTGGAGGTTGGAGCTGCGCACTTTTCTCTAGGAAGTTGGCTGCCAGGCTTTTGCCTTCACTTGATAATTCGTAGCCTAAGAATAGGATGTTGAGGTGGGCAATTCATGATTTCTTAAAATTGAATTTGTACCCTTCAGATGCGAACCCGGGTATTATGGTGTTCACTCTTCAAGTGCACGTCCAAATCATCGTCTGTAAAATAGATGTCATCGACATAAGATAATACCTCATCATCATGCATTTGTAGTAACTCTGTTACTCTGGCTGAAAATAACCCTGGACTACTCTTGAATCCTTGTGGGAGACGGCAAAATTGTCGCTGTGTCCCCATTATTGAGAAAGCGGTCAAATGCCTGCTTTCAGGTGCAATATTTTGACCGAAAAACCCATTCGAAATATCTAATGTGGTTTTATATTTTTTCCGCACAATGTTATACATCAGTGCTGCACTATGTGCATTTTGTACTGCAAATGTTTTATAACAGGAGCTTAGATGTCTGTAATCCAAAACTAGACGATATGAATTGTCTGGTTTGCAGACAGGAAACAAAGGATTGTTCATTGACGAGGTGCATGTTTCAATCGCCCCTTAGTATTCAAGTTGATTTAAAATCTCCCTGACTTGTTTTTAGGTTTCGCCTATTATCATTCGCTTGTGAATGTAATAGGCGAGAATTCAAGTGCTCTATCGACTCGTCAAACCACTGCGGTTTTTTCACAGTGCATGTGAGTCACGTGACCACACAAGCACGCGCATCTCCCTAATCCGCCTGCCACACTTCTCCTCCCCTCGCTCGCATTCCCGCCCCCCCCCCCACCAGGCTCTCCCGCCCCCATCCGGCTTCCCTCCGCGCATCTCCCTAATCCGCCTGCCACACTTCTCCTCCCCTCGCTCGCATTCCCGCCCCCCGACCAGGCTCTCCCGCCCCCATCCGGCTTCCCTCCGGCCATTTGCCAGCATTGCGAGGCCATTTGCCAGGAGCTCTCCCCCGCCCGCAGCTTGACAATGTAAACTCCTATCGCTACAATACGTATCAGTTTGCAGTTAGTAAGCTCTCTTAAACTGCCTATGCACTCCCACCCACACAGAAATAGTACTGTGACTTCCTCATTTCTATCTATGTTTGCATCTGTTTCTCACTAGAGCTAGGGGTTGCACACGCTTCCCCTGGCACAGTCGTACTCCGTTAACATATTGGATTCTACGCATGCCCGCCCAGTGAAGCCCCCAGGCACCTCGGGTGTAACCCCACCCTCTCGCAGATGCGGGACAGTACTATTGGTTTTGTAAATGACATTTTATATTTATATATCGTTATTGGCATTGTCAATAACAATATATAAATATAAAATGTCATTTACAAAACCAATAGCTCCAACTTTCCAAATGCGAAACCTATTGGCAACGCCAGTGCTTGTTTAGCTTCTTGCTTAACTGGATACGGTCTTTGTGCAGTAGGTTGATTTTTTTTTAACTTGATTTTATGGTGAGGAGAGTCCTTAACCCATCCCACATGATTTTTATATAATGCTGGAGCCTGGGCACAGCCCATTTTCTGGCATAGGTGTATTTTTTATGAATAAGAATATGATTTGAGAAGGCTAGTATAATTATCTCTTCGCCATGTGGGCACTCACCGACAAATTCAGGTGGCCAGTCTTGTTCAGCTAGAAGAATGTCATAACCCTTAGAAAGCTTCTCCCAAAAGAGTGCCTTTATTTTTCTAGGTATGTCCCCCTCCATCTGGAGTGTTACTTCATATAACTTGTGGGGTACACTAACCCTGGTGTCGGCAGTTTCAACTTGAATGCATTCATTCTAGTCCACTGTCTCCAGATGATCCATCAGAATCTTGCGAGCTATGGTCACTTCTGCTGCGCTGTCTAGCATTGTCTGTACCCACTCCCCGTTCATGAGTTGTGTCCTCAAGATCCTCGGCATGTCTGATCTTTACGCTTGCTACCTTCTTTTTGGTGAATTGAGTTTCTTATTTTTTTGGAATGTGCTGTTCTTCTTTGGACTTCACGCGTTCCTCTTTCTGTTCTGATCGTCCTCTCCTCTCGGATTTCTGCGAGGAAGTCTGAAAGGTACGAGAGGAATGTGTATTAGTATCTTGATATCTATCAGGTTTTCTTAAGTTATCCCTATTTCTGAGGTTGTACCTCTTTTCAAAGGGCTCCCGTTGGGGCGACCTACCTCCCCGTTGGGGAGACCTACCTCTGGACTGAGAACGCTTCTCTTTAGGAAGTGTCTTTTTAGTATTTTCCCACTTCTTTTTAGGAGTAGTGAGATTATTTTTAATAAAAACTTTTTCAGGCTTTTCAGTTAGTTGGGGTTTTAACGGTTTTCCACCCAAACTATCTCTATCTAGTTTATATGATTTTTCAATAATTCTTGCAAGCTCATATGGTTGGTCTGTTATATCTGTTTCTTTTAACTTCTGGCAGATTGCCACGGATGCTGCTTCCCCTTTTTTTTTTTTTTTTTTTTTGCAGAGTTTTATATAGCGCGAACTAGAACCGAACCGAATCAGTTATCAGAGCGCTTTACATAGCACCAGTTACGTTACATGAGGACACACTTTCATTTTAGGCACGGGGAGATTAAGTGATTTGCCAAGAATCACAGGAGGTTTTTTGGCGTCGTTACCGAGACTCGAACCCAGGTCCGAGGTCGAGCGCCTTAGCCGTTAGGCCAACCCCTCTTCCCAGTTTTGAACTGCTAGCCACACTTTGCCATTGAGAGCAATGGTAAAGCAAATGTCTCCCCCAGCAATATGTGTAAGTCACCCTTATTGCAGGCCTAACAAGTCTTAAAGCAGGGTGCAGCATATGTCATTGGCAGAAATGTAGTTTATATGTTTCAACAGTAAAAACACAAAACTAAATGTTTTTTAATGTAGAAGAACTTCGTTGCCCCATTTGCAAAGCAGGGTTACACGCTGACTCCTCAGCTGTGTTAACACCTGAACGCTGCAACTAAAGTTGATACTCCATAGTGGTGTTATTTCTCTTTTCTCCACCGCCGCTTTGGTGTGGGGATGGGCTTGCCATTCTATTCACTAGATTATGACTATACACAGAGATCCCCTACTACAGAAGGAGTAGTTTCTGTCCTGTAACTCCAGTTCTGTAGTAGGGGTATCTCTGTTATAGTCATAAGCGCCCTCCCGCCTCCCCGGTGGAGATAGATGTTCATTAAAGGAATGCTACAGGTCTGGCGTGTTACGCCTTCAAAAGAACTGCAAGTAAGAGGGACCTGCGGTGCATTCTGGGATACTGGGAGAAGTTCTGGAAAGTTCTCTTAAAAGACACAGTATCCTATTTAAGCCACATAATGGCAGCCTATGGGGCTTGTCTGTCCATGCCTTTGATGTTGGCTAATAGTATGGCCGAGACCTGTTTGTAATCTTTCAGTAATTTCATACCTAGATGCAAGGCCGGTTCTGGAACCGTATTAATTTTGAATCTGTCTCAGAACGTCTGGTATTACCTATAAAAACAACAAAGAAACTTGAAGGTCTAGACTAGCTGAGTTGAATAGGTCATCACCAGAATCGGCACATAAAGTGTGCAATACATCAGCTATCACGTGATCGAAAGGCACTCAACAAAATAGTTTGAGTCCTATCAGCCCACCAACGTGGCGGAGCCTCATCATGTAGGACATCTTGAACTAGGTCTGTGTACCAAAGCCCAGATGTATTGGCTTAGTATCCCAAGGCCGTAGTTCAGTCAGTGCAAGTGTCCTCACCACTAGTGAAGCTGAGGAATGCAGTGCAAAAAGTGAAGTGTCTTAAAATGGCGGTCAAGGCAAACAAAGAAATTTTATTGATATTCACCTAGACGTCAGGTTAAAAAACAGTGTAGGGACAGTGTGAAAAAATCACTGTCTATTGCTTGGTAGTAAATCAGGCCAACATGTTTCTGCCGTTAGGTGGAAGTTCACCGGCATTCGTCAGGGCCAAGCTAACTGGTATGCTACTGCAAATAACACTATTAAAGGTGCACAAATTTTTTTTTTGAAAACAGCGAGTCTCTCAGACCATACATCGCCTGTAAATAGTCACATAAGTGGTCACAAGGACCATCCTACCATATCCTCCCGGTTGGTCCGAATTTTGGAGGAAGTCTTCCCCAGCTCTGTGTGGGAAGATTGCCTCACCTCACCCGGCAACGGCTCGGTGAATGAGACCCCGCTCTGACCGTCGGTACCTCGCGGCGTGAACTCAAGCCGAAGGGGAGGCCTGGTATTACCGCCATAGATGGGACACCATGTGTTTTTGTGTAGATTGAAGCAACGACTGTACCCCAAGTGTCACAGACCTTCACATGTGGTGCTATCCCCATTGGTAAACAGATTGTCAGAATTATGTGTTTCTCATGAGATGTACTATCAGGGAATACTGCCTCAATTTGAGTAATTTTTTTGTGCTAACCAAAACGGAATTTGTTCCCTTTTGGCAGGCAGTTTACCAATGACTGATTGTATAGTCTGTGGTGTGATTTTGTTTGTGTTCCCCTGGTGAGGGGTGTGTTGTGGAATCCTTACAGTAGGTTGGACTGTTAAGGTCCGCTTGACATATTGAACCAATTGTCTATGTATTTTAATTGAGAAAATACAAAAAGTGGAGGGGGTCTAAAAGGGGTACGAGATTAAAGACCTAACGGCACCCTACCCCTATTGGACTAATGAAAAACACAGAAGGGGTGCTAAGGTCAGTGGTAGCTTCAAATGTCTAACGTGTACTTGGAACATAGAGGTATATACTGTGAGAGTGAGAGAAGAGAGCAGACGTGAACCCATCAGCCCACCCATTGGCGGAACTTCATCATCTGGGTTAAAGAAGCACCAGCCTGGTGTCTACTAGGTGTCTCACTAGGAAGGAAATGTGAGTACAACAACTAGTATATAGTTCGCCAGTGATGAAAAGTTGGGTAATAGTGTCTCGAGGGCTGTGGGAAGTGAAACAAAGTTGCAGTGTAGAAAGCAGATGTGCTATAAGCAAAATGGTGAAATAAAATTGACTAGCATGGTGCCTAATAGACCTTTATTGAGACGGTCACCATGGTGCCAAAATTAAAAGCAGAGTGTGAAATGGATGTAAGCATATATTACCATTTATAGATGGATCAATCGGTCGACATGTTTCAGCCTGGGAAGGCTTTCTTCAGGACCTAATAAGACACTACTGCAACTGTGATTATAAGGATCAAAGTACATACCATGCCAGAGACATCAACCTACCAGTCTCTTGTAGGTGAATTGGTAGGAGATGAAGTCGTTGTAATTGTAAGTTAGTCTGCTCCCGCACATTGGCTAGGAGATGGCCTCACCTCGCCTGGCGCTCGCTCAGGACAAAGAGGCCCCGCTCTGTCCGTCGGTACCTAGGTGCCCTACTGAGTTGAGGGGTCGTCATGCAGTACACTGCTCGTGTGCTCATGACGAGCTGAGCTCATCATGAACAATGGGATTTAAGGGAGTTCAGCACCAAGAGTGAATTGCTGTAGCATTCAAGGTGTTAAAGGACGCCTATTTCCATATCCCAATACACCCTGCCCACTGCAAGTACCTCCGGTTCGTAGTAGCAGGCCAGCATCATCTGTTCAAGGTGCTCCCATTCAGAGTAACTACCGTACCCAGGGTTTTCACCAAGTCCTGGCAGTAGTCGCAGCTCATCTTCGAAGACAACACATTCATGTCTTTCCATATTTGAACGACTGGCTCATAAAAGCCAACTCGCAAAAAAGCTGTCTACTTCGATCTCACAAAACAGTGCAGTTGCTCCACGATCTTGTATTCGCAGTAAATCTGTCCAAATCCCATCTATAACAATCCAACACTCAGGCGTATCTGGGAGCCACAATAGATACACAAAAAGCTTTGGCCTACCCCCATCCGGCCAAAATCCACAACATGCAAACTTTACTCTGTCAGTTTCAGCCTCAGCACTCCTTGCCAGCTCGAGTGATACTAGGGACGATGGCGTCTTGCATTCTAATAGTCCTTTAAGCAAGACTTCAGATTCGTCCCCTTCAGGAGTGCTTAGCATGTCAGTGGAACCACGTTCATGGTCTGTTATCAGATCTAGTGTTGGTGGACGGCTGCACCCATCGCTCTCTGCAGTGGTGGAATACACAAAACCTTTCAAAAGGGCGGCCCTTCATCGACCCTGTTCCACAGATAGTGCTAACAGCAGATGCATCGCTCACTGGTTGGGGAGCTCATCGCTAGACTCGTACAATTCAGGGCATCTGGAGCCTACAGCACAATCAGCTTTACATAAATCACCTGGAGCTGCTGGCAAATTTCTCTAGCGCTCAAAGCGTTTCAAGTACATCTAGTAGGCAAAGCTGCCCTGATCCGTACAGACAATATGACAGCAGTGCACTACATACAAAAACGGGGGGGGGGGGGCAGCACACACTCTCCAGCTGTCACAACTAGCACAGACCATCGGAGATGGGCTACACATCACAAAATGTGTCTCCTCATAGAACACCTTCCATAAGTAAAGAATCAGATTGCAGATCTGCTCAGTTGTCGAAGACAACAGATTCACCAATGGGAACTCCACGCTCCGGTTCTCCTCCCATTCTTCAAATGTGGGGCTTTCCGGACATAGATCTGTTTGCCATAAACCTTAAGGCAAAGTGCCCAAGCTTCGCATCCACACACATTGTCCAAAGGCAATGCACTATGGATGAATTGGTCATGGATATTTACCTACGCTTTTTTGCCTTTCCCACTCATTCCATTAGTGGTTTGGAAGCTCAGACAGGCGTCCCCGACACTAATCCTAGTTGCTCCCACATGGGCCCAGCAACCCCGGTTCAAAACACTGTTGGAGCTCTCACTAGTTCCTCACCAAAAACGACATCACAATCTTCTCTCAGAGCCATGGAGAGATAAGACATCCAGATCACAGCTATCTTAATCTTGCGATCTGGCACCTGAAATCTTAGAGTTTGGCTACCTTAATCTTCCGCCAGACTGTATGAACATCATCAAAGAGGCTAGACGTCTTACCACGAGCATGCTATACAGCAAACTGGAAGCGATTTGTGATATACTGCAATAACAATCAAATCAATCTGCTGGACGCTTCAGTTCAAAAGATCATTTGCTATTTATTACATCTGCAGGGTTCTAATTTAGCATACTCTTCCATACACTTACATCTTGCTGCATACCTACAGAACTAACAACATCTGTCTCTTTAGAGAGCCGGTCATTAAAGCATTTATAAAGGGACTTAATAGAATCATTCCTCCAAGACTTCCACCTGCTCCAGTGTGGAATCTCAACATTGTCCTTACCAGAAAGATGGGGCCACCCTTTGAGCCATTGCATAGATGTGAACTGCAATTTCTCATAATTATCACATCACTGAGGAGAGCAGGTGAGCTTCAAGCACTAACCATAGAATAACCATTCTTACAAGTACACCAAAACAAAGTGGCTCTTCGGACTAACCCTAAAGTCCTACCATACCTATACCTGCTGCAGTAATATCTTACTTAAATACATATATACATAGACATCTCTTACTACTCTTACTAACTCCATTATCACCCTCTGCTGCAAACAATCTAACAATGGAGCCGATGCCCATGCGCACTATCACCAAAAAGAGGAGTCACCTACCTTGTGACTGGAAAAGACTTCTTCAAACAAAAACAAAGTGCAATCATCCAGACCCACCACTAGATGGCAGGCTATGCAAAGCAAGTGAATCTACAGCTCTCCATGCCAAGAGCAGATGCATACTGGGTAAGTAGCATTTTACTTTTTATTACAGTCAAGTAATTGGGTATTGTGGACTTACTATGAGTGTCACAAACATTCTCCCCCTATGTCGACACCCACATATACACTAAGAAACCTTGTACCAATCCTTTTCATACCCAACAACTAGATGGAATGATTATTATGCACCGCTTGTGCATCTAAAAGATTCCCAAGCTACAAAACCATAATTACCAGTAAGTAACTTCCTATCTGTTGCGTGATGATGCCATGCATGGATGAAATTGGTCTCCATATCGTTCCTCTTTCCTACAAGTCCTTTTGGGACAAGCAATACAAATTTAAGGAACTAGAATGGCAACATTGCTCTGTCGTTTGAGGTCCCAAGAAATATCAATTCTGCTTGCACCCCCTCCTGCAATGCCTCAGACTTCAGTGCCTGCTTTAGAGCCTTTTCCAGACCCCTTGCTTCCTCCACCACACGCTGCTCCAGCAAAGGCTTATGAAATTTCCAGCACTGGACCCTTACCTGTACTTCTTCCGATGAAGATATTCCGGTCCCCTCTGGTGTGCCTCCAGGCCTCTATGGAACTTTTTGGTGCTACTTATAGGCTTCTGCCAGTATTTTCTTCTGTGGTGCCATACAACCCTCACTCAAGTCCACCAAACCTGCTGTTTCAGCACAGAAATTTTCAGCACTGCGCCCTAACCTTTCCTCCTTTTGATGATGGAGATATTCCAGCCCATCTGGCGTCCCTCCAGGCCTATGGAGCGATATGGCGCTTTTGGGTGCTACTCGACAGCTTCTGTTAGCATTTTATTCTCTGACACCATGCCACCCCTCACCCAAGTCCACCACACCCCCACCCTTCCCCCACCCCCGGTCTCCAACAAATTCATCCGGCACAGTTGGAGGTAATTCTGGTGCAAACAAGCCTTGCTGGCAGCTCTTTCGGCAGCACCAACACTAGTGCCTCTCTCTGATGCAAACTCTGACCCAGGAGCTGATCCTGGAGCTGGTTTCTTCACAACAGTCGGCTAACGTAAAAACTATTATGAGGTCCAGGAGGATGTCCCAGAGGATAGTTGTAGAGGCTAGGTATGAGAAACGAGTATCAGACAAGCATCTCTTATCATAGTTACTGGCAGAACATAGAGGACAATTTGGCTCCGATTTGAATCACTTCACGATGCTCGAGGTGGTGCCTCATGACACAGATGACAGCAGTGAAGCAGCCCACTTGTTGCTATCACATTCGGATATGGCTGACTATCTGGCTTTGCAAAATACTAGCAGCTTAGGCACCTCAACAGAAAGGGAAATGAAGTTAGTGTCCCAGGAACCGGCTTGGAGTTTGTCGAAAATCTTATTGGGGTCCGGCACCTGGGTACTGCTGTGTCGGAGACTTTGCTGCAATTTAATGACTCATTACTAGACCCAGTAGAGGTGGGTTAGACAAGCCCACTTCAGTCACTGTTTTAATCCACCCAATATCTAGAGGGTACTGACCGAGAGATGTAGCATCCCCCCACCAAAATCGTCAGAAAGCCTTGAGTACAAGCATCCTCATGTACTGAACAATGCTGCCACACCAGAAAGGTAATTGAAGAAGCTGTAGGAAAAATTATATTCTTAGTGGGAAGCTTGGCCCTCTAATTTTTGAATGCCATTTGCTTGTTGGGCAGATGCACTCAAATTATTTTGTGAAGGCTGTGAAAGATATCCAGAATGCCACTGGGCAGATCATTAGTGGTGCAGGACATGGTAGACTAAGTGGTCTGGGGCATGGACTCTTAGGTGGCCCTATGTAGTAATGCGTTGAGAAGGTGAGCTGAATTTTTGGTGTGCAAGTTACATTGATGGACATGCCATTTGATGGGGCATCACTCTTTGGAAATACAGCTAATTCTGCTTCTTGAGATGTTTAAAGTGAGCAGAGCGATAGCCACATCTCTGGACTTTGTCTCCACCTCAAGACTATAAACAATTTAAGCAGTTTTGGGCTTCTTCAGAGGTTTCAGCTTCTGCCAGCCCGCCTAACCAGTCCAGCAACAAAACCATTTGCTTTGCCACTACAGAGACCGTGAAAAAGGGCAACACGCCAACTAGCCTTTCAGCATGGTGTCCTTGGAAAGTGATTTTAGTTTCCCCTCAAAGGAGCATACGCAGGACAGATAATCCTCCTTTACATTGGCAGGGAAGTCCATTACATTGGGCCAGTGGGTCATTCATATTGTAAAAAGGGGTATGCACTAACCTTTCTGCAGCTATCCCCAGATCCCCTTTCACTTAATTCAGTCCGAAGATCTGCAGCTCCTGGAAAGGAGTGTTGGAGTTGGTTTCAGAGCAAGTATTGGGCAGTGAAGCTATTTCACGTACTTCCTGGTTCCCAAAGAGGAATGATTAGCTACATCTGAATCTAGATCTCAGTCTTTTGAATTTAGATCTGTGCACAAAAACTTTCAAGATGTCTCTGGCTTTCTGGCACCCAACTTGCATTGCAATTTATAGATCCCTGTAGTCGCACAGTATGTACTTGTGCAGTGTTGTTTACCAGTTCACAGTCCTTCTGTTCATACTAAAATCAGCACATTGAGTCATTTTGAAGGTGATGGCAGTGGTTACAGCTCATCTAATATAATCTGTGGTCTTTGTTCTGTATCTAGACGACTGGCTGCTCAAGGCCAGCTCACTATGGATGGTGTCTTTTCACCTGCCGGCAACAGCTTCCCTGCTGTTGGACTTGGGCATCACTGCCAATGTGCCCAACTCTCCCCGGGAGCCCTCTCAGTGCCTCCTGTTCATAGATGCTGTACCGGACACATCTCGCCGAGCCTTTCCTCCACCATAGAAGATTCAGGACATTTGGGATATGATTACAGTGTTTCTGGAGATGTCTGAAGGTCCAGTCCTAATGGTTCTTCACCTGCTAGGTCTGCCGACTGCCTGCATCCTCCTTCATATGTGCATGCTCGCACATGACTGCTCTCAAATGGTGCATTCATTGCCAGTTCTTCCAGTAAAGACTGGGAGCATCTCATTCCATCATGATCTCCAGAGACACCAACTAATTAATGGTGGACGAGCACCTGTCGCAAGGGATGTCCCTTAACCCACTGGCACTATGATGATGGACGCAGCCACCATCAGCTAGGATGCGCATCCTGAGTTATTGAAGATCAGACTGCTAACCAGAGGAGATTGTGTTCCATCTAAAACTGCCCACGCTGTAGGGAATTTTCCTAGCCCTCGAGGCATTCCTCCCTTATATTTGTAGTCTGTCTAATATTGGCAGGCAATATGACAGCCATGAGGTATAAACAAGCAGGGAGGAATTGATGCTGTGGGTGTGGGCACAGAAGCAAGGAATTGGCTAGATGCCAACCATCTGGCTGGCTTTCTATACACCAGCTCTGACGGTGTCAGTGGAACCTGTTTGACCACGAGTGCCATCTTCACCCGGAAATGACTTATATTCTTTCCCTGTGGAGCACCCCTCAGGAGAATCCTTTCGACAGAACAAACTGTCTGCACTCCAGTTTTCATTACAGGGAGCTTTGATGGACATTTTGAAGTTCTCTGACATACTATTTGCTGGGCAAACTGGTCTTTCAAAATAAAGCATCCTTGTTTCGAAATATGATGGTATCTGTCTACCTTGGAGCCATCAGTCACTCTTCCTACATTTTACCCTCCACCTCATGCCACCATGAAAAAGGAGAAATTCACTGGTTGGACCGTCTGTAAGCATCACACGAAGTAGATGAGGTCTGACCGCCAGCTGTTTGTGCTGTTTCAGGCAGAAAGCAGGACAACGCAGTCTAAAAGACGACCTTATTGGGCTGGATCATCTTATGCATCAACATGTGCAACAAAATGGTCAAAAAGGAATCACCAGAGCAAAGCCTTCAACCTCGAGGCTTTCAAAGAGAAAGGCAGTGATTTGCTGTGTGGCGATGGGCATCTCTCGACACATCAAGTATTACAGCTTAGATTCAGAGTTGAGGAGTAATGGCCATTTCTTCGGTGCTCTAGGTCTTATTCATCTAGTGTCCCTTCGGACCCATCACCTGCAAAGAGGTACTGCTTTTGAATCCATTCAGCAGGTGCTGAATCTGCAAAATTAAGTATTCTTCAGAAAAAAGTTACCTTCCTTGGGTAACTATCCTTCTGGTGCATGCTATATCTACATACAGATTCCTCAATGAACCTGATCAACTCGCCAATCTGGATGATGCCCAGCAGCCATAAGGTTTCAGGTTAGCTTGCCACATTGCCTCAGTTGTTATAATGTAAGGAAGCTGGCTCTTTATATGGTATGCCACTAGGTGGTTATTTCATGCACAGATTTCAGGAGTTCACAAAAGCTCAATATAAAACCAAAGTACTCTATTTTTGGTAGTGTGGTCTAGCAGCCTTAGGCCCAACACAGAGGAGTGTAAGACATTTATTGCACAACATTGACCAATAATGGACACCCGATTCAAAAAGGAGATCCACACCCATTTTAGAAAAATATACCTAGTTTATATATTTTATTCTAAGACCAAGAGATCCGCAATAAGTTAAGTAAATAAAAGAATAGTTCAATGTTATCCTATGTGGAAAACAATATAGTTGTTAAACCGGTAACTATCCGACTTACAATTCCAGTCCTTGGGACCAAAGGTCAGCAAGGGTCAGGTGAGTACCAAAACTGCACCACCAGTGGCACAGGGGCGGCCGGGTGCAGAGGTCAAAATCTGAGTTCTGCCCAATGCTTTTCAGTGGAGACTGGGTGTGCTCGAAGCCACACTGCTTGCATGTAAGTAAATCGGTTGCAGGGGCCAAGCTTTAGGGGTTAAGTAAAGCACTGGGAAGGTGGAGGGGCGGGGCACAAAGCTGCACCAAACATACACCACCAGCAGCACAGGGGCGGCTGGGTGCAATTTCGGCATCGTGTGCCCAATGCTAGTCAATGAGATCCTGATGTTGACAGGCTGCAGACGTTACACCAAACGCTGCAGAAGTGAGACCTACGACAGTAGAGGTGTCGGGCGTCATAGGGGCACCATGGGTTCATCTCAACAAGGCTCAAGGGCTTCAGGTGCAGGCATGCTCTTTGACGTATGAGTCTTCTCACCGGAGTCTGTTGCGGTGATAGGGAGCCTCTGGATTCACACTGCAGGCGCCGTCATGGAGGCCAGGAGACACTGGATTCGAGGTCAGGATCACTGGGGAGACTTCACTGGACAGATGGGCGACTACGACTTGGGCCATGGGCATTGAGTGAAGAGTGGGCAAGAGTTGCGGTTCCAGCAGGATGTGGAGCCCTTGGAGTTGATTTAGTCTGTACAGGTCCGCTCTCCTCGTAGATTGGAGTCTTTTTTTGAAGGGAGCAGTATTTCCAAGGTTATCAGAGGTCGCTGGTTGCAAGACAGATCCCAGGTTTGTCGAAGCTGGAGAGTGGCCGGTAGGGATGGGCGCCAAGGCAGTCATTATTTTCAGTCTTCTCTGCAGGGATGACTTCTTCCTTCGTAGTTAGTCGTAGTTCTAGTTTTCAGGTCCCATGTACCTTTTACTAGCACTTACAGGGGTACTGTAGGAAAGTAGGATCTGCTTTTATGGTTCCACACTCTTTTTGCCTGGTGTTAATATGTTATTGACTAGTCTGACTGGAATCCTGCTAATCAGTACCCCAGCCTTATCTGCTTTCTCCCTTAAATTGATGTGTTCAGTACTTGGTTACATCCCAGATTGGTTACTGGGGTACCCTTATCAATCCATAGTATATGGTACTAAGGTACCCAGGGAATAGGTGTACACCGGAGGTCCCCCACGGGCTGAAGCATGCATTATGCCACCCATGGGAGACCATTGAAAATGGAAATACTGGCCTGCCATTGCAGCCTGGGTTAGATGGTGCTAGCACCATTTACTAAAGATATAGGTTTCCTATATATCTAGGGTCACTGCTCTGAGAACCTGTAAATCACCCCTACAGCAGACCTTATCAATCCTGAAGGCAGGGTGCTGGGTGCCCCTGCATGAGCAGGACCAGCCTACGAAGTCCATACTCCCGGGTTGTAAGTGAAGCAGCCATATACTATATAGAGGGGCACCGCGTAATTACGGGATGACCATCTCAAAAACGGCTGCAACTAATACTATCATGTTTGGTATTAAACATATTGGAATAATACCCCCACACCGTAAACGGTGTGGGATGTAAGATTCCAAGCACTGGAAGAGCCCTCCATTAGGCTCCCAGTGACCTCAGTACCAGCCTTGTAGAACCAGACTGCATAAAATGGTTGCTGCTGACTAGAGACACGATTCTGTCCTCCTGCTGCTGAGCTAAGCTCAAGCAGGGGAAGGCAGAACAATAGGCATCCTGTCACAGGAAGGTGTGACCAGCTCCCAGACAGGATTTAGTGTATTGGGGCAGGGTGGGTGCGCTTGCCAGCGCCACTCAGTCTGCATGAGGGACACATTTGGTGACCCCATGCATAGTGCAGTTCAAACCAGCTCTGGGAGCCCTTGGCCCCTGCTCTGGCGTGAGACTGGACAAAGGACTTGGGAGTAACACCCCCGGCCCCCCTAAAGGGCTTTCCTGTGGGTGGGTCCCTAGATTCATCATCCGACATGATTTAGATAAGACACCACTTTTTCTACAGTCTGGGCACCCTGGACTTCATTTGTGCTTGACTTTGTCTCCCTTCCAGTCTTCTGCATCGTCTGTGCCAGTGTACCATACAGGAACCTTCCAAGGCCTGTGGGCATCAGACACCTGAAGGAATCTTCATTGAAGTGAAGGAGTCACTTCCCTGCATTCACAGGCAACCGTAACGAAGTCAACCGGTCTGCTGATCCTGATCTCCTCCGGACTCAGAAAGGTTCTGCAGCACAGGTGGTGGTTCTCCACAGCTCCCGAGGCCTACCCTGCCCTCTCGCCAAGTTTGAGGCGAGTATCCCTCATGGGGGTTACAATAACCGAACCCCTGTGCAGGGCATCAACCTGCACTTGCAAAGGCTTGTTGGCTTCCTTCCAAGAAGATCTTTGGGCTCCAAGAAGCCCCAACCTCAAACACCTCCAGTGACCAGAATCTTAGGCCGCACTTTGGATATTCTTTTCTCTAACTCACCAAAGATTTAGTGTAAACCCCCCCAACAACTCACTTGGTCAGACCACTCTGTCATCGAATTTGACATCCAATACTTTAAAAAAATCTAAAACTCTTACCCTAACCACACCGCACCTGCGGAGGCAATGGCAGAAGGTAACTGCAGATAATTTTCAAAACAATTAAAAAAAAACACAATTTCTTACAACAGACCATACTGAAGACGCACTATCAAAATTCAACGTGACCACAACCATTGACCATCTTGTGCCGCTTAAACCCTTTCCGAACCGCTCCAATCGCCCGCAAAATGCCTGGTTCACTCCTCTTCTACGGAATCAGAAACAAGTCTGCAGGAAGCTTGAAAAAGCATGGCGCACCTCACATAATGAGACGGATAGGGGAAAGTGCTGTGCCACTATGACTAGCTATCACAAAAACATCAGAATAGCACGTAAAACGCACCTCCTGTCTCAACTGGCGCAGGCAGGTAATTCTTCAAAAACAGTATACCAAATTCTCCACTCATTTACTAATCCAGCAGCCTGTGAAAGCCTGGAGACCCTATCCCAGGAACTGTGTGACAATATCTCCACATTCTTTTCTCAAAAGATTGAATGTATATACAAGAAAATAATTACAGGTTACAACCCATTACCACAGATTCCTATGAATCTGAACCACTCGGACATGATTAATCAGAATAAATCAAATTGTTTCCCTCCAATCACTTTAGCAGAAACTAAAACCCTGGTCAATAGAATAAAATCTGGATCCCGTATGGACCTCATCCCAGCTAAACTGATCCCTTCCTTGGAGAACCAGATGTCACCCGTGGCACAGTACGTTATCAACCTCTCTCTCTCAGAGGGACATGTCCCACGGGAATGGAAACTTGCCCAGGTTAGACCCATCCGCAAGAAATCCAACATCCCATGGACTGATCTCTCCAACCTCCGTCCCATCTCACTTCTCCCTTTCTGGAGCAAAATAATGGAGAAACATGTGAACACCGATCTGTCCAACCACGTCAAACTATCTGTATGTCTAGATCATTCCCAGTCTGGGTTCAGGCCCAAATACAGCACCGAATCAGCGTTACTTACAGTAACCGATAACATCAGAATGACCCTAGACAAGGGTCATTCGGCGATTCTGGTGCTGTTGGACCTCTCCGCGGCGTTCAACACGATCTCCCACAGTATTCTGCGGAGAAGATTGGAGGAAGCCGGATTAAGAGATTCAGCTCTGGCATGGATGAAGAGCTTCCTAACGTATCGCTTCCAAACTGTTAAACTTGGCTCATATCAGTCTGAGCCATTGGGTATGACCAAGGGAGTACCTCAGGGCTCCTGTTTGAGCCCTACCCTTTTCAACATCTACGTTGCTCCCTTGGCCAGCCTCATGAGATCGTTTGGGTTCATCCCCATTTCTTATGCGGATGATACTCAGCTCCTCTTTCCTTTTGGCAAATTCTCATCCCAGGTTCAACTGGCTTTTTCCAATGGAATGAGGGCCATCTGACACTGGATGCGGAGCAACTTTCTCCAGTACAACGTAGATAAAACAGAGGTCATGCTTATGGGAGAAGCCCCCCTCCTATGAACACCGGATTGGTGGCCAACAGACCTGGGACCCCTCCGCCCAAACTCTCGGTTAAAAATCTGGGGATTCGCCTCGATCGCAATCTCAATATGAAATCACATCCATCTAACTGCTGGCTCTTGCTTTCATGTTATTGGCATGTTACGACGAATCTTCCCTCTACTCCCAGACTCCGTGAGAAAAACCATAGTTCAGGCGATGGTTCTAAGCCGCCTGGACTATTGTAATGGCCTGCTGCTGTCAGTCAATGAGGCTTTCCTCAATAGACGGCAGGTAGTGCAGAATATGGCGGCTCGGTTGTTTGTTCATGCTCCACCTCGAACCCCTTCTCGCCCCCTTCTTATGGAACTGCACTGGCTCCCCATCCGCCAACGTATTCAGTTCAAAACATGTTGTATTACCCACAAGGCATTGGTCAATCTGAGTCCCTCGTATCTCGTTGAGAAACTTGTGCCTTACACCCCCTGCAGATCCCTTCGCTCAGGTTACAAACACCTTCTGGTGGTACCACGAATCAGAAAGGCCAGACAAGGTGGAAAAGCTCTTCCCTACTGTGGCCCTTGTCTGTGGAATGAACTCCCACTGCACCTGAGACAATGCGACGAACATCTGCAGTTTAGAAAACTGCTCAAGACATTCCTATTCTGTCATGACTGATCTGTCTTCCTCTTTCTCCCGAAATATACAGTCATCCCCTCACAGTTCCGCAAAGCGCAGAGATACCCCTCAGGGGGTCGATTCTAGCACTATACAAACAATCACACAAATACACCGTATCGCTGTGTATCGTGGACTGCCTCTTTTAGGTGAGCTGCTGGAGGCCCTCTCGCAACTCCAGTGCCTCCGGCCTGTGTGTCCATTCGAGGGTCACCTTTGTTTCTTTTGGACTTTTCTAATTGCTCGGGCTTGGCCTGACTCTGCTGCTTGTGGTGAATCCCCTGGACCTTGCTGGTTCCGACGTTGCACCTTCTTCGACTTCTGCTTTGGTTGCATTTCCCAAGGCTTGTTGGTGCTCCCGCCGGGCACCGACCCCTCAGCACTCAACATCCTACGTGGGACAGCTCGCGCACAGCTCCTGGTCTTCCTCAGCGTTGCCTGGTCCTCACAGCTGCAGAGTCAAGGTCCTTGTCAACTCTCCTGCAACTCCTGACATTGGTGGGCGTTCGTCTTCCAAATCTCCTGGTCACTCCTGAGTTACCAAGACTCTGTCTTCTCTGTTTGCAGTTAACTCTAAACTGGAATCCACCTTCGGGATTCCACCGGACACTTTCTCCTTCTTCAGCACTTTTCTGAAGTCCTCCATTGGGTTCGGCTGCGGTTTCAGACATCTCTTCACACCATTACTCCCGGCTTCCCTGGTGTAGGTAACTTGGGTACTAGGGTATCCATGGTTGGGGTGGCTCTTCAACCTTCTGTCTTCCACAGGGTTTCTTCAGGTCCACTGGGAAGGGTCCTTAAGCTTTAAAATTCCAACTACGATTTACACGTAGAGTTGTACAGAGCACACAGTCGTGTTTCCACACTGCACAGGCTCTCCGTGGTGTTCCTAGTCGCTCACTGTTGCTGCTTCCTTGGCACCCCAACACTTTTACATCCTCTCTGCATTGTCTTGACCCAAGTTGTGGTTCCTATACCACTTATTTAGTATATGGTGTGGTCCCCCAATGGTGTCCATTGGGTATTCTGTGCTATTTACTGTATTTCTTTGCAAAGTATTGTGTGCATTGAGAATATCTCCGGGTAGGAGATATCTAAACGTGGTAGTGAGTGTTATATAATAAATACATATTTTTATAAATGCCTTATATGGTTCTTTTTTACTTAATCTATAGTATAAAATTGCATTCTGGTAAAACAAGCTGCTTTACACTCCTTCTGGACTAAGCCTGAAGGCTGCCCTACACACCTACCACTTAGAGAGTTTTCTAAGACCTCTTAAATCACCATAAGGGTTGTTTGGACATCATATACCAGGCAAGCTTCTCACAGGGACTGAAGGGCCAATTGTGTATCAGTTTCAGGGAAAGAACACTGGTACACTTTGGAACCTAGACATGAGGGACCCAGTACTCTACAGTCAAAGTTGCTTCAAAGGTCAGGCAAAATAAGTGTGTGTGTGTGTGTGCGGTATTTACTTCAACAGAACCCCATTTTCTCATATAGATTCATGCCTATGCCTCTAAGTGCACAGAAAAATGGAAATCGTGCCAACTTCAGTGCCCGTTATTGGGTGACATATGGCTACTGTGACGTCACCTTGATGTTGTTTCCAGTGCTGAGATAGTTGGAGTCCCCTACTTGTGTGGTAGAGTTATGAAAACTTTTTGAATCGAGTCTGGCACCTGTGGATATTTAACAGAACATCTTTTTTTAAAGGTAATGCAACAAACGTTGTGCTTTAATTTTTAAATCCTTTTTTTCCCTGTATGAAGAAACAATAGAGGTTTGCTGGAATGTCTGCATAGAATTGAAGCAAGAAGACTACACAGTACATTTCATGTTGCATTACTCTTTTGCAAAAATGTGTCTATTCGCTCTAATCAGGTTTTTTTTGCAGGTCATAATCCAGTTTTTGTCTGACTTTTTCTTGTATGTGTTTCCATTTATTAGTCCTTTTCGTATTTTAAGATGCCTTTACCTGCTTTACTTCTCTTTCCTTTACATCTTGTTGCTCCAATCTCATTTTTATAACAATGATTCCACTTTCCACGAATGTTGTATCATATTTGCTAAGTAAATTGTTGCTGCATGCTTTAAAGACAGTAGTTAATGCATCTGTGCTTCAGGTCACTCGCACCTTCTTTCGTTGGAGACTAAATTAATGCATTAGACCTGAACTGTCTGGCTTAATTTGATTGTCATGGAAGTACACGGCATCTAGACCGTTAACTGGCAAGAATGATTGAATGATTTACTTCATTTTAATTTTAATTCTAGAACTATAATTAATTCTTTCCAGGCCGCTAATGCTATTCTTGTAGTTGACTTTACCCTTCATTCCTAAATGCTAAGATGTGTGAACAATGTAGAAATGTTATTAAATGTTACTATACAGTGAAAATAAATTCTCTAAATTTCAGTTTGTTTATGCAAATGCCCAGTTTAAAAGGAAACGGCTTATTTGCTGTGCTGGTCATTGCCCTACCGTCATTTTGACATGTTCAGTGCTGTATATCATGAATGACACCTAAAAGGACCTTTTTAAACAGGAAATAGCTCTGATATAGTGGGGCATAGCATTACTAACACAGCATCATGTGTAAGCCCAAACAAATCATACAGACAAGCTGCTGGGGGTTATTTGGTGTGACCCGTGCTTTTAAATGATAAAGCCAGGCTCTTTTGCATCAAATTTAGGACTTTGTCTTTGATCTGACTGACTGGGACTTCAGTTCATTTTGTTATTGGCCTTTTCACATTTTAACTTTTGTGGTTAACATTGATGGGTTGTGTAAGAAGAGCTGCTTTAAAAAAAAAAAGGCTTTGAATAAAATGTTCGAGGCATATGGGCTGCAGACCACACACTGTTGCATTAGATCACCTTCTGGTGGTAGGCCCGGATGATTACACTTTGTTGTTGTCTTGGAAGAGTCTTTGTCTGCTGGATGACTCTTCTCTTAGACTGTAGTGCGCATGGGCATCGACTCCATCTTCAGATTGGTTTTTTCCGCCATCGGGCTCGCATGCGTTTATCGTTCGGTCCCGTTACCGATCTCTTTTTGGATCCATAAATCAATCTACAACATCATCGTCTTCTACACTGATTCCGGTCGCCCGCGTCGAAGAGAGGCTCCACTTCTCGATTCCAGCGCTCGTCGGGCCTAACTTCGCCATTGGGCCTTTGGCTCATGGAAAGAATACCATTCAAGAAGTGCCCTCAGTGTGGACACTAGTTTCCCCACACCGACCTTCATGAGGTTTGCAATCTGTGCTTGTCTCCAGAGCACGAGAGTTGAGACTGTGAGGCCTGCGCTTCGTTCCGGTCCAAGAAAACAATCTGGGACCGTCGAGCTCGAAGAAGTATGGAACAGTCATCGTCGTGGACATCAGACCTCATCATAGACAAGGCGCCAATTGAGGTAGACGCCGAAGAACAGCAAGAAGACATCGCTTCGGAAGCAGAGGAGTCCGCTTCCGGAGACGGCGATCGATCTGAAGATAACTATCTTCTTCCAGCTGGTCAACAGGTCGTGAGTAAGAGCGTCGACCCTGTTCTTCCTCCCACACCGGGACAGGCTTTGGTTCCACCTGCGGGTCCAGGTGCACACCGATCAAAACCTTCCGATGCCCCGCCTTCAGGCTCGGCAGCGAAGGGCACTAAAAAGCCTCCAGTCAACTCGGGCTCATGTCAGTCTGTCGGTCCCGAAAAGCAAAAAGTGCTTAAGCCGAAGTAAACGCCGGCACCAAAACATCCATCGGTACCGAAGGTAACCGAACTGAAACCCAGTTTGGCACCAAAAGACGTTCCCAAAGTTACCGAACCGAAAACAACCCCGGTAACGAAAAAAGCAGACCCAAAAGCAGTTCCGATACCGAAACATACTTCGGCTCCGAAGGCAGATAAATCTAAACACCAGGGAACAAAAGCATCGGATCCAAAAAGCACAGATACAAAAAAACCAAGAAAAGTCTTCGGAACCGAAACCAAGACCCGTTTCAAAGACAATAGACACTGCAAAGCCTAAACCTGTCGGGCCCCAAACAAGATAAATCGGCACCGAAAAAGGAATTGCCAATAGAAGAGCTTTTCCAACCTGATGTAAGGCAAAAAACTCTCAAAATTCATCCAAAGACTGGACATGTATACACAGTGCCTGAAAAGAGGAAAATGGACTATCCCAAACCATCGCCAGTTCCTCTAAAAAAGCATGTTCAAACTTCCCCTATAAGAATTCCTTCACCAGAAGTGTAAATGCCAGCAGATATCTCTCCTGTGCATTCACCAGCTAGTACACATATCCTTATACCACAAGATGAGGATTATGGGGATATCCACTCACAAGAGGTAGAAAGTGATCATCACATGGATGATATTAATGACCCAGATGATATAGCTGGGCCATCAGGTGACCCATGGAACGATTATAATGCACTAGATGCACCAGATCTACCACAAGACGATGTATACCCGTCTAGGCCATCTCCGCCAGATGACACCATTGGGTACACACAGCTCATACATAGAGCAGCTACATTCCATGGAGTAGACTTACATATGGATCCAATTGAAGAATACTTTCCAATGGACAAACTGTTAACCTCACATAAGATCACAACCACACCTCCAATGCTTAGTGGAGTGGTAAGACACGTACCAGAAATATTTAAAGACCCAGTCAGGGCCAGAGTAATTAACCCCAGACTGGAAAAGAAATACAAAGCGGCTCCATCTGATCCTGCATATATTAAAGGACAGTTGCCACTAGACTCACTGGTAGTGTCAAATGCGAGAAAGAAAGCCAACTCGCAGACAACAGGGGATGCTCCACCCCCTGACAAAGAGTCTAAGCTTTTGGATGCTTCAGGAAAACTCACACTCTCACAAGCAGCCAACATATGGAGGATTGCTAACACTCAAGCTCTGTTAGCAAGATATGACAGAGTTCATTATGATGAGTTAGAGTCACTCATGCAACACTTGCCAGAACAATATAAGGCTAGGCTTCTGATTTAATACAAAAAGGCAAAGTTATAACAAATACCTCCATAAGATGTGCACTAGGCACTGCAGACACAGCAACTAGTGCAGTAAATACAGGGGTTCTGTTGCGCAGACATGCATGGCTACGCATCTCTGGGTTCAAACCAGAAGTACAAGCCACTATCTTAAACCAACCATTTGACCAACAACATCTTTTCGGTCCAAATGTAGAAAGTGCACTGGAAAAAATGAAAAAAGATACTGATACGGCAAAATCAATGGGAGCTTTACAAACTCAAGCCCATGGACCTTCCTTTCGTCGATCCTCATATAGGGGCACCTCTAAGAGTTTCCAGACCGACAACACCTCCTCTACTTATAAAGAGCCCAACCAAACCTCGCCCAGTAAGAGATGTTATAGAGGCGGGTATAGAGGAAACAACAATAAGGGTAGAGGAAGAGGCAACAACAATCGCAATGCCTCTACTCCCAAACAGTGACTTCCCTTCCATCCCCCCCAGACCATTCCACTCCAGTCGGGGGAGGTTACAACTGTTTCTACCTATCTGGAACTCCCTCACCACAGACAGGTGGGTGAGACAAATAATTCACTCAGGTTATTGCCTGGAGCTCACTTCTACTCCTCCAACAATACCACCGAGACAGCGTCCCATGTCACAAGAACCCCTCATACTACTAAGACAAGAGGTAGAATCTCTACTGCAAAAGAATGCAATAGAACCAGTACCCAAAGAACATCAGAACGCAGGGGTATACTCTCTTTATTTTTTCATACCCAAGAAGGACGGATCTCTGACCTATTCTAGATCTAAGACCCCTAAACCTTTACATACATTCAGACCATTTTCATATGGTCACACTACAACAGGTTCTACCGTTACTAGAGAAAGGAGACTTCTTTGCCACATTAGACCTCAAGGACACATACTTCCACATTCCCATTCATCAATCTCACAGAAAGTACCTACGGTTCGTACTAGAAGGTCAGCACTACCAATTCAAGGTACTCCCCTTCGGAGTAACAACAGCACCTCGAGTGTTCACAAAGTGTCTAGCAGTAGTAGCAGCACACTTAAGAAGGGACAACATTCATGTCTTCCCATATTTCGACGACTGGTTAATAAAATCCAAGTCATACAACCAATGTGTACAGCACACGCATCAGACAATCTGCATGCTACACAAGTGGGGTTTGCAGTGAATCAAAAGTCGTCACACCTACAACCGTCCCTGTCTCAGCAGTATCTAGGTGCCACAATAGAGACCTCCAAGGAAATAGCGTACCCCAACCTAACAAGAATACAAACTATGCAAAAACATATCAAAAGATTCCAGCCACAGCACTCACTACAAGCTCGAGTGTTCATGCAACTAATAGGAATGATGGCATCTTGCATTTTCATAGTACCATACGCAAGACTACAAATGCGCCCCATACAAGAATGCTTAGCAAGTCAGTGGAATCGGGCTCAACAAGAAATAACAGATCTGGTGGTGGTAGGCGACCGGACATATCGCTCTCTGCAATGGTGGAACATCAAAAACCTTTCCAGGGGCCGGCCGTTTATAGAACCTGTTCCACAAATAATAACTACAGACGCATCTCTCACGGGATGGGGAGCGCATTTACAAAGCCACACAGTACAAGGTACATGGACACTGCAACAAAAAGTACTCCACATAAATCATCTGGAGTTACTAGCGATTTTTCAAGCTCTAAAATCGTTTCAACACTACCTGTCAAACAAAGCTGTACTAGTCCGGACTGACAATATGACAGCAATGTACTACATTCAAAAGCAAGGATGGACACACTCCCTACAGCTCTCCTGGCTGGCGCAGAGCATTTCGCGGTGGGCCATTCCTCAAAATATTTTTCTGTTAGCAGAACATCTACCAGGAGTTCACAATCAATTGGCAGATCTGTTAAGTCGTCGGAGACAACAGATACACGAATGGGAGCTTCATCCTCAAGTTCTTCAGCCATTTTTTCAAAGGTGGGGCCAACCAGAGATAGATCTGTTTTCTACACACCGCAACTCCAAATACCCAAGCTTCGCTGCCAGATACCCACACCCATTATCCAAAGGAAATGCAGTATGGGTGAACTGGTCAAACAAATTTGCGTACGCTTTTCCTCCTCTTCCACTAATTCCATTAGTGGTACGCAAGCTACGGCAACATTCTCTAACATTGATTCTCATAGCAACAACGTGGGCGAGACAACCATGGTACACCATGCTACTACAGCTCTCAGTAGTACCACATCACAAACTAAAACTCTCCCCACATCTACTAACAGAACCATGGAGAGATTATGCATCCAGATCCAATGCAGTTCAATCTAGCGATCTGGCTCCTGAAGTCCTTTGGATATCTAAATGTACCTACTGATTGCATGAATGTCATTAAAGAAGCAAGACGTCCTTCCACTAGAGCATGTTATGCAGCAAAGTGGAAAAGGTTTGTTGTATATTGCACAAATAACATCAACCCCTTAGATGTTTCCATGCAAAACATCATATGTTACCTGTTACATCTCCAAAGATCTAACTTGGCGTACTCCTTCATCAGGTTGCATCTTGCTGCTATAGCTGCATATCTCCAAAATAGACAACATTTGTCATTGTTTAGAGTACCTGCAATCAAAGAGTTTATGGAAGGACTTAAACGGATAATTACCCCCAGAATACCACCCTCTCTAGTATGGAATTTAAATATTGTTCTCACAAGACTTATGGGTCCTCCTTTTGAACCATTGCATAAGTGTGAATTACAGTTTCTTACATGGAAAGTTTCTTTTCTAGTAGCAGTTACCTCACTAAGAAGAGTAGGTGATATCCAGGCATTAACAATTCAAGAACCATTTATACAACTTCATCACAATAAAGTGGTTCTTAAAACAAATCCAAAGTTTCTGCCAAAGGTCATTTCACCGTTCCATCTCAACCACTCAATTGAGTTGCCAGTATTTTTTCCACAACCGCAAACTGTTGCAGAACGAGTGCTACACACACTAGATGTAAAATGAGCGCTTCTCTACAACATTGATGGGACCAAACCTTTTCATAAAACTAAACAGCTGTTTGTGTCCTTTTCACCTCCACATAAAAGCAATCCCATTTCTAAATCTGGCATTGCCAGATGGATTGTTAAGTGTATTCAAATTTGCTACCAAAAAGCAAAACGCACTTTATCCATTCCTCCTAGGGCTCATTCTACCCGTATATTAGGAGCATCTATGGCATTCTTAGGAAACATACCATTAGATGATATCTGTAAAGCAGCTACATGGTCTACTGTGCACACATTTACAAAACACTACTGTGTAGATGTGCAGGCAAAACAATAAGCAAGCGTGGGGCAGGCTGTACTAAAAACATTATGTTTGAGGCATGTGGGCTGCTGAATTCATATCTTAGCATAGATCGCCGCCTAGTGTTGGGTCCGGATGATTGCATGTTGTTGTCTTGGAAGAGTCTTCGAAGTATCACGAGATAGGCGACTCCTCCCCTGGACTACAGTGCGCATGGGCATCCTCTCCATCCTCAGATTGTTTTTTTCCGCCATTGGGTTAGGTTGTTATTCCTCTACTCTAACTTCGGAACCGAAACTAAACAACTTTCTAAGGCAAAAAGGCTTTCTACCTCTACGGTATTGTTCTCGTTCGGTACTCCTTGACTCGATCAAACTTTCCATCTCGATCCAGTCGTCGACGCGGGCCATTGGGCCTTTTCGACTCCATGTGGGCCTGCTGTCGATGGAAAGGTGCCCGTTTAAAAAGTGCCCACTATGCCACTTCAAATTCCCACATACTGACAAACATACAGTATGTAACTAGTGGTTATCCCCAGAGCACAACGAGGAAAATTGTCCAGCGTGTGCTCAATTCCGCTCGAAGAAGACTATCCGGAATAGACGGGCCACTAGGCAAGAGATGCAGCGGCAGCCGCCGGAACCGTAGAACATCTTCGATGATGAACACGACCTCCCAGAAGCGGCGGACTCTGATCTAGAAATCGTCACCGTTGAGGACCAGTCGGACTCCGATGACCAGAGCACACTAAAAAGCCCGTCAAACCGAATAAAAAGCTGTCAACTCAACCAAGACCATCGAGCTGAAAAATGTCGTCTAGCACAAACATGCCCAAACACCCAAACTTATCTAACCGAAGACTCCGGTCGAACCGAAAAAGGTTGCCGACCCGAAACCAGCTGCAGTCGAGCCGAAAACAGCTCCACAGCCAAAGGCCCTCAAGCCAAAGACTCACAAACAAGTGACTAAGCCAAAAACATTGCTCCAAAGCCACGGACAGTTGAGGAAGAACTCTTCCTTCCTGATCCAGTGAGTGAGGAACAACCTAAACTGTATATAGAGCTTGAAACAGGACACGTTACAGTTTACCACTGGAAAAAGAGACCATTGGACAATGACACTCCTTCCCCTGTTCCTCCAAAGAGAAAAGACTTCGGAACATCTCCCTCAAGGCCTTTTACTCCTCCTTTCTTTCCTAACATGCCCTTTGTGCCTTACTCTCCTACACATTCAGACTATGGTGAGAGAGACAACATGGGGGAAGATCCTCAGGATAATTTTGGAGAACCAGAGGATCATGATGCACAGGATGACACATGGGATGACCAGAATGATCTATATGAACCACAACCCATCCCTGACACCTCCCCATAACCTACAAAGCCGTCGCCTACTGATGACACCATTGTTTTTAACCAATTACTAGATAGGGCAGCATGGTGTAGACATGCACACTGACCCTATAGAAGATTTTCTATTCAACACTTTTCCTACTTCTGAAAAAAGTGTAAGGACACTTCCTATGTTAAAAGGGGTAATAAAACACGCGCCAGACATATTCCAAGACCCAGCCAGAGCGCGTGTACTCAATCCCAGAATTGAGAAGAAGTATAATTCAGACCCTATTTATATTAAGTCCCAGTTGCCTTTAGACTCACTAGTTGTAGCAAACGCTCGAAAGAGAGCTAGTTCACAGACAACAGGAGACGCTTCCCCTCCTGACAAAGAGTCTAAGATATTAGAAGCCTCAGGCAAAAGAGTAGCCTCACAGGCTGCAAATTCCTGGAGGATTGCAAATACACAGGCTCTATTAGCACGCTATGATAGAGCACATTACGACCAACTTGAAGGTTAACTGCAACACCTGCCAGAACCTTTTAAAGCTAAAGCGAATGACCTCATACAGGAAGGCAAATTTATAACTAATGCTTCCATTAAATGTGCGCTTGACGCAGCCGATACATCAGCCAGGTCCATTAATACTAGTGTATTACTATGCAGGCATGCGTGGCTACGCATCTCTGGTTTCAAGAACGAGGTGCAATCCACCATCCTCAACCAACCAGTTAACCAAGATTTCCTGTTTGGCCCTGCGGTAGATACCATCTTGGACAAAATGAAAAAAGATACTGAACTGCTAAGTCTATGGGCGCACTTCAGTTTCAACAACACAGAGGTTCCTTTCGTCGCTCCTCCTTCAGAGGCTCAGGGAGAGGCAACACATCACAAACTTCCTCAACATTCAAAAGTAACACCCAGAGCTCCTTTAATAAAGGCTCAAACAGAGGGGGTTATAGAGGCAACAATAACAAAGGCAGGGGACGTGGCAGCAAGAACACCAGAGCCTCCACCGCCACCAAACAGTGACTTGATCACACTCCCTCCAGACCACTCAACACCGGTTGAGGCAGAATACAACAATTCCTACCAGTCTGGACTGCCATTACCACAGACAGGTGGGTGAGACAAATTATCCAGTATGGTTACTGCCTGGAACTCCCTTCTACTCCACCCAACATACCACCCAAACACCGTCCTATGTCCAAAGAACACATCATGCTGTTACAACAAGAGGTCACGTCCATGCTACAAAAGGGAGCCATAGCGCCAGTCCCTGTTCAACACCAAGGAACAGGAGTATACTCTCTATACTTCCTAATTCCCAAAAAAGATGGATCCCTCAGACCCATACTAGACCTCAGACCTCTGAACCAATGCATACTCTCAGAGCATTTCCATATCATTACTCTACAACAAGTACTCCCGTTACTCCAGCAAGGCGACTTCCTTGCTACATTAGACCTCAAAGATGCATATTTTCACATACCTATACATCCAGCTCACAGGAAATATCTCAGGTTCACAATAGAAGGTCAACATTATCAATTCAAAGTTCTCCCCTTCGGGGTAACTACAGCCCCAAGAGTTTTCACAAAATGTCTAGCAGTAGTAGCAGCACACCTCAGAAGACAACACATCCATGTGTTTCCATACCTAGGCACATAAAGGCCAACTCGTACGCGCTGTGTGCAAGCCATACGTCTCCAACAACCCAGCTGCTGCACAGTCTGGGTTTTTCCATAAATTACCCAAAATCACATCTACAACCCTCCCACATACAAACCTATCAGGGAGCTACAATAGATACCTCAGTGGCAAAGGCATATCCAAATCCAGTCAGGATAGCCAACATGCAAACTCTCATCCAGGAGTTTCAGCCACAGCACTCTGACAGCACGAGTTTTCATGCAGCTCATAGGCATGATGGCCTCCTGCATGTTCATTGACCGGCAGTGGAACCAAGCTCAAGGACAACTAAAAGACCTAGTGTTGGTAGACAGTCGCGCTTACAACTCTGCAGTGGTGGAATCCACAAAACCTTTCCAAGGGGCGACTGTTCCAAGAGCCGGTTCCACAAGTAGTATTAACAGCAGATGCATCACAGACAGGTTGGGGAGCCCACCTACTTCAATACACAGTCCAAGGGCTCTGGACAATCAAACCGAAGACACTGCATATCAACCACTTAGAGTTGCTAGCAGTATTTCTGGCACTGAAAGCATTCCAGAAATCCTTGTACAACAAGGCTGTGTTGATCCGGACGGACAACATGACAGCCATGTACTACATCCAGAAACAAGGAGTGAGACACTCTCCACAGCTGTCTCAGAGCACATGGAGGTGGGCAATTCCAAAACACATTTTTCTCCTCGCAGAACACCTGCCAGGGAAAGACAATCAAATAGCAGATCTGTTAAACAGACACAGCCAACAGCTACACAAATGGGAGATTCACCCTCAAGTTCTCCAACCATTCTTTCAAAAATGGGGGCATCCAGTGATAGATCTGTTTGCCACAAAAGAAAACTCAAAATGCCAGTACTTTGCCGCCAGGTTCCCACACCCGTTGTCACAAGGCAATGCGATATGGATGAACCTGTCAGGCAGATTTGCGTACGCTTTTCCACCAGCCCCATTGATTCCGCTGGTGGCATGCAAACTACGCCAACAGTCACTCACAATGATCCTGGTTGCTCCCACATGGGCAAGACAGCCATGGTACACAACGCTCCTGGAACTTTCAGTAGTTCCCCATCAAAGACTGCGCCTCTCGCCACATCTTTTAACTCAGAACCATGGAGAAATCAGGCACCCAGATCCCAATCAGATGAACCTAGCGATCTGGCTCCTGAAGTCTTAGAGTTCGGATACCTTAACTTGCCTCCAGATTGCATGAACATTATCAAATAAGCAAGGAGCCCAACTAATAGAGCATTCTATGCAGCTAAGTGGAAAATATTTGTAATTTATTGCAATAATAACCAAATCAATCCATTTGATGCTTCCATCCAAAACATTATCTGTTACCTGTTACATCTTCAAAGATGCAATCTAGCATACTCTTCCATAAGGCTACATCGTGCTGCCATAGCAGCATATCTCCAAAACAGACAACACCTGTCCCTGTTCAAAGTACCACCAATCAAAGCTTTTATGGAATGACTTAAAAGGATAATCCCTCCAAAGCGCCCACCTTCACAAGTCTGGAACTTAAACATAGTACTTACCAGACTTATGGGACCTCCCTTCGAACCACTTCATTCATGTGAATTACAATTCTTAACATGGAAGGTGGCATTATTGGTTGTCATTACCTCCCTCAGGCGAGTGAGTGAGCTACAGGCACTAACCATTCAAGAACCTTTCATGCAAATACATAGCAATAAGGTAGTACTTCGTACTAACCCTAAGTTCATGCCAAAGGTTATATCCACTTTCCATATCAATCAGTCAATAGAATTGCCAGTTTTCTTCCAAAACCCACAGTCAGTGGCTGAAAGAGCCCTACACACACTAGATGTAAGAAGAGCTCTGCTATATTATGTTGACAGGACTAAATCATTCAGGAAAACAAAGCAACTGTTTTTTGCTTATTCTCCACAACATAAAGGTAATCCCATTTCAAAATCGGGAATAGCCGGATGGATAGTTAAATGCATTCAGATATGCTGTCAAAAAGCTAAGCGCACTCTAACAGTTACCCCAAAAGCCCACTCTACGCGTAAAATGGGGGCATCCATGGCTTTCCTAGGAAATATTCCCCTAGACGACATATGTAGAGCAGCTACATGGTCTACCATACACACTTTCACTAAACACTACTGTGTAGATGTGCAAACAAAGCAGCAGGCTGCTGTAGGACAGGCTGTCCTAAAAACTCTTTTTCAAACTGCTGCAGCTGGGGCAGGTGACCACCGCTAGAGGAGATACTTCTATACAGTCTATGCTAAGATATGAATTCAGCAGCCCACATGGCTCGAACGGAAAATGCTACTTACCAGTATGCATCTGTTCTTGGCATGTAGGGCTACTGACACACATATCGCCCACCCTCCTCCCCGGTGCCTGTCACAGCTACAGGATTCTCTTCTTTACAATACATTTGCATGGCCATCTCTTACTTTACTATACTCCATCTTTGCCACAATGGCGAAAAACAATCTGAGGATGGAGAGGATGCCCATGCGCACTGTAGTCCTGGGGAGGAGTCAAATATCTTGTGATACTTCGAAGACTCTCCAAGACAACAATGTGCAATCATCCGGACCCAACACTAGGCGGCGATCTATGCTAAGATATGAATGTCAGCAGCCCTACATGCCAAGAACAGATGCATACTGGTAAGTAGCATTTTCCTTCAAACTGCTGCAACAAATGCGGGAAAAACAGCTGTACAATCTATGCAACAGTGTGTGGTCTGCAGCCCATATTCCTCGAACGGAAATTGCTACTTACCAGTATGCATCTGTTCTTGGCATGTAGGGCTGCAGAACCACTCACGCCCACCATCCTACCCGGCTACCTGTTTCTGTTCCAGTACTATCCTATTTAGATACACAACACATGGTCATCTTTATCTGTGCTCATACAACTCCATCATTTGCCCAATGGCGAAAACAATCTGAAGATGGAGTCGATGCACATGCGCACTACAGTCTTAAGGGAGGAGTCATCCAGCAGACAAAGACTTTTCCAAGACAACAACAAAATGTATTCATCCGGGCCCACCACCAGATGGTGATCTAAAACAGTGTGTGGTTCTGCAGCCCTGCATGCCAAGAACAGATGCATACTGGTAAGTAGCATTTTTCTTACTTTACAGAATTTTAGTTGCATAGCCCTACAAATTATTTTGCTCCTTGATAAAAAAAACAAATCTAGAGAAAAGGGCATTTCATGTTATTTCTTCTTGAATGCTGTACTCACCAATCTACAGGTTCTCAGCTTGGTGTACAACGCCTGCAAGGGGAGTGTTCCTTCTCCAAATAACCTGATGATTTGCAGTTCTTCAGAAACTATTACTTGGTATCAAGTCAACCGTGTATCTTTCATGAAAAAACATAGTTCCTCAGATGTGCTAATGAATCTGTTAATCTTTCTAGTTTTCCTGGAAGGATAAATTCTGCATTTAAATATCCACATGTTAAAACAGCATTCTAGTGTAGGCCTATTAAGACATGCTGTCTTCCCAGCATTCAATTGAAATCAGATAAGAAAATCCTTTACCCAAAGATTGATACAATGCCAATGGCAAAATGTTTTCCTAGCATGATTGATCAAGTCCCATCAACTGTCTTAAAAGATCTACATCTTAGGTCGAACATCATGCTATGCTGTCCTTGATTTGTACAGACCTGGGCTGCTAAGATTTTGATTGAACAAATGTATCCCATCTGTTGAAAATCAGCGAACAAATATTTTTGTTAGTGTTGTAATACATCCTGACTTTGCAGCTGGCATCTTAGGAAAATATTAACGTGTATTTGCAGACTGGCATCCTCTTTAGATCAGTGGCAACTGTTTGCCTCCATTGGTGGAGCTGCTGATTTTTTTCGGCTCAGAAGGAGTCACCAGATCTCTGTGATTAAGGTGGAGTTCTCCCTTTAAATGACTCTATTTACGTGCCACCCTGATTTTAGAGGGGCAAGTGATCTTATTTCGCGTACCTTGATCCTGCCTGCTGAAAATGCCAACTGGATTGACCGCTGAAATGTAAAATGGGTTAGTTCTTGAGATGGTAAGTTACCACTCACAGACCACTTTGAATCTAACTACCTTTACCATAACAGCATAAGAAAACATAGCATGACTTCTTTTTAACTGGTTTCTATCCCAAGAATATCTTAAAGCATGTGAAGAAACCCCAGCACTATCTTTCTTCATGCAAAGTGTACAGCTCTGGTGCATACTTAGAGAATTATCCACACCAGTCCTGCTTATTCTGATGCCTGGTTGAATGAATGACCACTGCCAGACATCTATAAGATCTTCAACACCATACATCACGTTGTTTCACAGCATTTGCCTAAATAAACAACTTCCTTGTTAATGAAAAGCTAATGCATGTAACCCTCCTTTGTGGGGCACACTAATCCATAATGCTGGTTGCCAACGATAAACCCAACACAATTGAATCACGATACCACCTAGCAACCCTCATCTGATGATAAAATAGCAGCACCATCTGGTGCGAAGTGGGATAATCCTTGCCTCTGTGCCCTTCATAGCATTTTTACTGTCAGTCTCAGTAGTTAAGATTATATGTTTTCTAGGGCAGGACCACGATGAGGACATTTTGCAAGTTGAAAGCTTGCTTATAAGAAAAGAGAATGCATCCACAGCCAGCTTAAAATAAAACTTTCTGAAGGGTGATTCCATTGACCAGTCCCCTGACCTCATTTGATCTTCCAGCCTCCCACAACGCAGAAAACCTTGGAGGCCATAGTCCCTCTTATCGAATGAGTCTCAAAATGGGATATGTCCTCGTCCTCCTCAAGCATAATTCACCTGATCATCTTGCTAGAGTAAGTAATAAAATAGGACAAAACAGTTTCTAGACGGAAATTATAGAAATCATTTGCTTGCCACTCTTTTATGGCTTCATAATTCCTAAGAGACATCAGCTTTCACAAATAGTCTAGAAAAGAAGGGTGCAAATTTGAGTGTTTGAAGTCTGACAACGTTAAATGCTACCCCTTCTGTAATAAACATCCTGCTGACTAGATCCAGTACCTGCACATTAGACACCTGTCGGCCTACCATGCTACTGAGTACAGGCGCTTGCAAACTTTGGTAAAATCTCTTTTCTATAAAGATCCTGATTCATGGGCCATGGTAAAATAATGTAAGTACTCGTTTCTCTTCCCACACCTGAGTATACCAAGGCTGGACAGACTTTTTATTCGAATGGACATTTGTCCAGCGGGCTGAAGCCCTTGGAATCTAGTTTTCAAAACCCAAGGCCTGCCCTGGTGCCACTGTCATTTTCCCTAGATCCCAGGGGTTCAGTGCAGCAGGCAAGGCGAGGCTTTAAAGAGCGATTTTTTGCCTGAATATTTTGGGTTCCCCCGTCCAGTGCTGGAGCAATACCTATCCTACAGTGTAGGCAAGTCTCCTCTACCCAACTTCAGCAGTCTACACAGCAATGGGGGCTCCTCAACCAGTGACCATTAACCTGAATGTGAGCAAATAGTTTGTCCTGTTGGCCATACCTAACCCAGCTAGCTTGCAAAGAAAGTAAAGATATGAACAAATCCTGCTCCTGTGGGATCCCCATTTCATTCCATACACCTCTATTAATTGAACAGGTACGACCTTTGCAGCCTCTGAATCCATTATCAGCTTTCATATTTTGACTACTGAAATTTCATTCTAGAGGCAAGGATCTAGCGTGAAGGAATCCAATAGTACCATCAGGCCCGCAAATTCTGCAATGCTAGTTTCTGATCTCTTGCATTCTGTATGTATCCGGAGTTCCAATCTGGCACCAGATTCTTCTTTCCTGGAAGTTACTCTTCTCTCAATGCGATTTCCAGGGCCAGGTAAAAATGCCAGAAATCCTTGCCCTTGAACACCATCATTTTATGTGACAATTCAGCTTTTCTTTTTACCACCTTTCAGTTGCAGCACTAGCCCCACAGTGAATGTCCAGCTGTAGAAGGCTAGACCATTATCTCCTCCCCTTTCCAAGCTTTTATGTTGTCCATGTGTCTAAATCAGTCTCCTGGCCTCTTCCATCTGTTGTATCATGTTAAAATATGTCACACACTTCCTCACATGGAAGCTTTCAGCCTTTAGAGTGTCCTTACTGCCTGTCTCTTGGAAAGATGGCCTAAATTTAAGAGATCCTCAAACACGGCTACCAGAGATGTCTTTCCCCAGTAAACTCTGCGGTTCTGTCTATTCTCCACTTTGACCATGGTTAAGCTTTTTCAATGCAGTGATGAGCCTGTAGGAAGATCATTTTCAGACAGATTTAAATATCATTGTTGTGATCACAAAATCTTAAACCTTGTAGTACATCGACTACTAAGGATCTTGAACCATTATCTGGCTATACTCATTTATTTTGAGTATCATTCCACTGACTCTTAAAAAAAAAAAAAAAAAAAAAAGTATGTAATTATCTACAGAAGTATGGTGAAGCACTGTGGGCTGCTGCCATCCTGAAGGATAAAGCTGCGAATGACATTTGCCCTTACAAATAAATTGGAGCAACTTCGAATTGACCAAAAATAGAAATCCACCAGGATTTCTTTGAGAAGACTGACTCCTCAATTTGGAAAGTCGGTTAACCAGCCACTTTTTGAAGTCCCGCAGGTTGATCACTATGTCCCTGGTTTCTTTTCTCCACACCAGGAAGATTTCTTCTGAAATTCTGAGATTGTGAAATCACTCCAGCAGTAGACACTTCCTGTTTGAAGCTCATGATCAACTTGTTTAAGAAACTGGTCCCCTAACACAATTGCAGTGGAGATGGTTACGCCCTTGAGATGAAGTCCCATAGAACTCTTTATGGAATCGAATAACTGTTTGGAGCACCAGAGTATCCCCCACTATCTATGTCGAATTGTGACTGGATGAGGCTGGATAATTCCCCGCCTTAGTAGAGGTATAATCCACTCCTTCGTATCCATTTGTTGTCTTCTTACCTCAGAACTTCCCCTCTAGCTCCATGTGCAAGCACTTATGATTGTAAAGAAATCCCGAAATTGTCTGGCATCCTGCCATGGATTGCTTTTCCTAAAGCCCTTGGGTCCATTTGAAGCCCTAGAAGCCCACTTGTCGGCACCCACACTGCAAACACCTTTGGTCTAACCATTTTCCTAATAGAAACCTGGGTCTTGCCAATGATAATGAATGTCCTTAAAAATGTGTAAAGCTTATTAATGAAGGTCTCCTAAAAAAAGTGGTGTCAGCAGTGAGGCCCTCCCAAAGAAGAATGGTTGCTTAGTTTGGGTCTAGTTTTATTCACAGGGATCTTATCTTTTTGTAGACAATGTTCCATATGCGATTCCTAGCAAAAGCATGTTGCCCTCTAGCCCAATCTTCTATGTTCTTGTGGAAGATGGAACTGCTTAAGGCCCTGGGTGGTTCAGACGCATCCAGAATTTTAGTCCGACTGCCTGGCACATCCAAGAGTTTTTGTCCTGGCAGGATTTCCAGAAAGAGTCTGTGCTCTTTTGGCAGTGGTTTCTTTACTTTAGTGATTTAGTCCTCTTCCGATCGATCCAGGCTAAAAACCCACATTCTCTTCCTGTGAGGGTCAAGAGCACACTGTAAACTCCTTGTGCATGGTTTATGCACTCTGTTGCACATAAAAATGTTGCCTCATTTGTTGGACCAGTTTGATGACCCTAGAGAGATACCGTAATTAACATTTGGACTGAACATGTGCCTGGTCAGTCACCCTCTCTTAAGTCTTTCCATAGGTTAGTGGCTCCTGTGCCACTCCCTCGCTGAACTATGGTCTTTGAGAAGTGGCTATGATCTGTCACAACTACAATCTTGCTCTGATTCTCCCGAAGGGCTGCTCTTGATTAGAAGTGTGTGACATTTGGGAGTCAGCAATCATAAACTGAGTGCTGTACTTCTACTTTACATCAGTTAATGCCTCTTTAATATATGTGCGGTTTGGGACACTTTGTTCCCATTCACTGGCCTAGACCGTATCAAAATGTAAATCACAACTCCGCAAGAGGTAGGTGGATGGGCCGAAGTGGGCTGGTTGGCAGGACTCGAAGCAATATTCAAGGTAATTTTCAGCAATGCACAGCACCTAAAAAAGAGGTGCTGTGACATTTTCACTCTTTGCCCCCACACACAGAATGGCTAACAGTGCTCCACATATATGTAAGCACACCAAAGTACCGTACAGCAGAAAGAGCACTAATTGAACAACCCGAGAATGTGAGCGGTAAAGTGATTGGTCTGCTGAAGCACAAAGGATTCATAAAGAGCTGAGCATTCTTGGCTGCTGAACAGCCAGATAACTGATAAGAATCCCCTTGTGCTTTAGGGCTGGTTTAGATTTGTCAGTTAAATTGTTAGTTCCATTATTTTGGGCTTCATGCACCAAAAGGTTTTTATATTAACAAAGCTTGTGAACCAGACTTTGCAACCGAAAAGCACAATTTCACTTTGCACAATATGCTTTTATGAGTTGGAAAATGGTTTCAACTCCTATAAGTGGTTTTTCAACTTTTTCCAAATTGCAGACAGGTGTGAAAGAGGCTTTCACTTGTTTTCATGTAGCAATGGAATTGGTCAATGGACTGTGACATAAGGTGTTGTCCCAAACCATTGCACAGCTAGCACCCCTTAAGTTGGGATGTTAACTAGTCCATAAAGTGGAAGATTTGGTGATAATGTTTGACATGGGGGACGCAGGTGGTGGTCATGCAGGTCACTTCCTTGCTTTCCAGCTCTCACCCACTTCCCAACGTTTTCCCAAACAGACAATATGTTTTTGGTTTTAACCGCATGCGTGCGGGCGGAATTCCGCTCGTACGCTGACTTTTTTAAAAGCGCACTTTACATGACGAACTCGGCTCGTCATGAGCGTGCGAGGAGGCTACCTCATGACGAGCCCAGCTCGTCATCAGCGTCGAAGGGGTTAAATAAGAACTTGTGTTTTTATTAGACGTGGTAAAGTAAATGCATGGATGGCTTTCATCTGTATCTTGTGAGCCACCTTCCTCTGCCATTCACAGGTCATTGTAAAATGTTCATTGGGCTGGGTGTTTTGTGAACAGGCAATGTTGCCTTTTAGTACATACATTACAACTCAAAGCAGTTGGTGTGGCATTTTGCTCATCCCTGGATTCAGAGCAGTCGTAGTTTACTTCCAGTTAGTAGCAGAAATGTATTTTGATTCAATGTTGTTTTGGGTTGCTGAGATATACCATAGAAAAATGTCTAATCCTTGCCTCTGGGTTCTGCTATAAAATATCATATTGCCAGTTTGTTCTCTTGCCCTCTATGTGCATAGGCATAACAAGTGGTTTAGCATTTGTTTTTATTTCACTGTGACAAACCAATGCTTCTTTTCCTTTGCAGTGCTTTTTTAGATTGTTTAATTTTAAATGTTTTATTTGTATTCATTGTCTGCAGTGCCTTTTTCTTGTTTAGACTAATCTGTCTTAACTTTCTTTCCCACAAATGATTGTGGCTCGAGGAGGCTGTGGTCTGGTGTGACTAGCTGGTATTCTACTATAAAATATCTGATTTTATCATCAATGTCTACAGCAGGTTCATGTATACATGTGAAAGGATGTTCCTCTCATTCCTGCCTCTCCTACCCATTTAAACCAGTCTCAAGGTATACCACTAACGCCTTTTTTTGACAGATTGCCTATTCCGCTTTTTTGTGTTGAGTATAAAGCATTGAGAGTTCATGCTAAATTAAGTAGCAGACATTTGAAAAAGACTGCAGTCCATTACATTAAAAGTAATTGCTGTTGTATGACTATTTAAATATAAATTCAATCCAAACGCTATATTTCTTAACAGTGTTATAAGTTTGCAGGTCATTTTAGATGTCTTTTCCTTTTGTTAAAGCAAATGGGGGAAAAACTGTAAAAGAATAATGAAATTTCCTGTGGCCAAATCAAGCCCACCTTTCGTTTTTTGGCTTTAGTGTTTAGTAATTGTTTTGAGCTTTTGTTTAATTGATTTAATTAATTTGTAAAATGGTGAGTTAAGCAATAATCACTAACCAAGGATGGCTAGAAAACCACAGTTCATGGTTTCACTTATTTGCACTGCCTTAATTCTCAACATGTAAGCGTAGCAGCGCTATGTCTGTTATATTTTTTTACATGATATTACATATGTCCCAAAAGAGTGTAATCTTGCATCTAATGTGCCCCGTCCTTGCCTAATTTACTAGCTGATTGCAGCATTCTCATCATAATTCTAAAGTAACTCTACCATTTGATTGACATTTTGCAATCCATGGCAATCTGCGTTAACTGAACTTAATCACCCCTCAGCCATGGCAGAAACCAAACCTCGTTGGAGCAGTTCTTGAACATCAACCAGGAGAAGCTAATCCGTCTCATGACAGTATTCTGTGGCCTGAAGGTCATTGGAGTAAGGTTTTGGTGCTTAGCCACAACTTGATCTAATAATTTCAGGGAGAGATTTGGCCTTGAGCTACATTTTGTCATTGTTGCTATGAGGTGCAACTTTAGCTGTCCTCTTACTGATAGCCTGGTATTTGAAAACTAATATTTTCAAAATGCCTTTCTTTAAGGCACCCACGATTCGTCTTTATTCACCACCAACACATCAGCCCATTGGTTAAATTTCTAGAGGACTGCCATCTTTACATCAGTATTCTGGAGTTACTGATCCTGTAGCCTTGAAGTCCCTCCCTGTCTTCTTCAAAGGAATGTGATGCTGGTTTATACACTGATGCCAATATGAGGTGCATGATATCATTTGCCGCTTAGGAAATCGGGGAAGGTTAGGCACCTTTCTGTCAAGCACATTGTTTTTAAATATACCTTCGTGCAATTTTCTGTTCCCACTTAGCATACTTTATTTTTTCGCCGCTTATTTACTTGTATATTTTAACGAGTCGCCGTTCATTTGCCAAGATGTGCTGACGCCTGCAGTTCGGTGCTGTCCCCGGTCCGCCGCGGCATGTGCCGTTTGTGCAGAGGGATGGGGTACCGATAATCTTTCCTTTAGCCATACTCAGCGGTCAGCATTCTAGTTGTTGCTGACCTCTCACGCCCACTTCCACTGGCACAAAAACCAGCGTGCAGTCTGGACGTGCAGCGGGCGCGCGCAGAGGTGCGCCAAAGGGAAGCCCACCTGTGCCCGTCCGCGCCTGGCCGCCTGCCGCCTCCCACGCTGCCTGTTGTCACCCACATCTTATTCTCCTCATTTATATACACCTGGTGATCCCTTTATCTATGGCCATTGTACAATCTACTAGTAAGGAGCTTCACTCCTTGAACAGTCTCCTCCACTCTGGATTAAATACTAATCCTCCCCACATAGTGGACACCAGTGGGAGAAATTAGTATATCCCTTACAATAACGGGTCAAAATAGACCAGAAAATAATTACCCAAAGCTTAATCACAATAACACAAGCGGATTATACTACAACGCTCGATCCCTCCCTAAACATGCCTTAGAAGTATGGACTGTGCTGGACTATGGGAAACCAGATTTTCTTTTTGTAATGGAGACTTGGCTTCAAGAAACCTCTACTGTAGAGATCGCTTCAGCTATCCCCCGGGACTACAAGCTGAGCAGAGTGGATAGAAATGACAAGAGGGATGGGGGCCCTGCCATTGCATTCAGAGATATGAAACGCACTATAATTGATTCTCTTAGTGCAGACTGGGTCGAAATCTGTATTTTTAAAATGAATAGCCTATCCAAGGGATCCTGGAAGGGAGCCATGCTTTATCCCCCCCGATAGTAAAACTCATTTTTCCAGTCGCCTCATGGAAATAGCCCCCCATGTTCTGACTGCTGATAATTTTCTTCTGCTGGGAGATTTTAATTATCACATTGACCTTTTAAATGATTCTTACTCGACCGATCTTATCGCCAGCCTAAGTACCTTAGGGCTTAAACAAACCGTGCAGGGTCCTACCCACACTGCAGGCCAACAGACGTTGCATTAGAACCAAGATGGAGTAGACCCTGGAATAAAATAGATTTGGAATCTTTTTCCTCACATTTTATCATTCCCCCGATGTCCAATGCTAACCACCCCAGCGAGGTAGCCAAATTGCTAGACACTGCCATCTGTTAGGCCCTAGATAAAATTGTGCCAATGAAAAAAGCTAAACGTTCTAATAAATCCCTCACCCTGGTTCACTCCAGATCTGAAATTCGATAAATTAGCGACTAGAAAGGCTGGACGTAAATGGAGACTCTCAAAAAGCCTCACAGGTCGTAATGATTACAAAATGTCATATAGGCGTTATTTAGCTCTTATCGCGTATGCAAAAAATCAGATTCTAAATAAATTTATGAAACCAGCAGTGTCACAGGATTGGGTCGACTTGTTATCTACGTTTTTTGTAGATAAAATTGACGGTATTTATAGCCAGTTTGCCCTTAATACTGTTCAATTGCATACTCTGAGATCGGAAGAAAATCGTCCCTTGGTGGCCTCTACCCTTAATGAATTCTCGGAGTTCTCTCTGGGGGAAGTTACCCTGGCACAAAAAAAGAGTAAAATCAGGCTCTCCCTCCCTCCAATATAGTATCCTCTCGGGCTCTATCAAAAATCAGTCCAGCTATTATTCCCAGCTTAACCAAGCTTTTTAACCTCTCACTACTACATTACTCGGGACCCACTAGGTAGAAGGAGGCTATAGTCAGACCCATTCTAAAGAAACCCACCTCAGACCCTGAACCGCCAAACAATTACCGACCAATTTCTCTTCTTACCATGTTTGGCAAAATTCAGGAGTCACTGATACAAGGTCAACTAATAAATTATTTGAAAAAAAAAATAAAGTGCTAGACCCTTCTGTCGGGGTTTCAAGCTTTTCATAGCACCAAAACTGCCCTACTTGAAGTGGTGGACAGCATCAGACTCTCTCTGGGCAATCGAAGATCGGCCATCTTGGCCCTTTTAGATCTGTCGGCCGCCTTCAACACCATCTCCCATTACATTCTTCTGGACAGCCTAAGGGAGGCGGGTGTCGGAGGTTCGGCATTGTTATCTGAGTGAACGTACTTCCAGAGTCCAAATTGGTGCTTTTACTTCCAAGCGTCAATCCATCAACAGAGGCATCCCTCAGGGATCTATTTTAAACCCCACGCTCTTCAACTTGTATGTATCCCCCTTGGCCAAAGTCATCAAGGATCACAGCTTTGACACACTGTCGTATGCCGACGACACACAGGTGTTATTTACTTTGGGACCTGATGTTACCAACACAAAACAAAGATTCCGGAAGTGCATGCTGGTTATAAACAAATGGATGTCAACAAACAACCTCCCGTTAAACGCAAACAAATCGGAAGTTGTGCTAATTGGAAATGCACAGAGGCTGTGGACAAATAGCCCGAAACCTCGGCTTAATGATCGACAACAAACTCTCCATGTGCAATTCCGTCAATCAAGTAACTCGTACCTGCTACGGGCTATTGCACGCCCTTCGCAAAATCTTTAAATGGGTCCCTCTGCCTTCCCTTCTAACACTGATCCAAGATTTAATTATTAGTGGCCTGGATTATGGGAATGCTCTATTGGCATCCATAAATGAAGAACTCTTAAATAAACTTCAGGTTCTACAGGACACAGCAGCAAGACTGGTCTTGAACCTACCCGCTCGCGTCCCCTCCGCACCCAGCCTGACGACCCTCCACTGTTTGCCAATCAGGAAGCGGCTACATTTTAAAATAGGTGGTCTTATTCACAAGATGTTAAATGGACAGGGCCCCTACTATTTGGCAAACAAACTGAAAAAGTATCCGCCAACACGGACTCTCCGCTCTGCAAATAAACATTTACTATTAGTCCCTAAGGTTCGTACAGTTGAACACGGAGGCAGAGCCTTCTTGAAAATAGCCCCATCTCTTTGGAATGCCCTGCCACTACACCTGCACACCGAGTTAGATCATAAGAAATTTCGTAGATCCCTCAAGACCTGGCTATTTTAAATCCTACTCCCTTTCAGACCTCTCGCCTGTCCGTTTCCTGAGTCTCGGCAAAGCGCTATGAGACCTTTGGGTGATATATGCGCTCTACAAGAATCAGTACATAGACATAGACCTTTGCTTTGCCAGCTGGCAACAGGCCTGATTGGGGGCGGGCTCATACTGAAGCAGGTCTCATGCAGTTGCTACTGCCCACTTAGTACTGAAAAATGAAATAAGGTCCTACAGAGTCTTGTTTAACACTAGGTTTGAAACCTTGTGTCATGTGGATTTGCAACACATGCATGTTCACATAAATCAGTATCATTGCCACAATCCACTAAGGGAGTACTTCAGTGCACATTTCATTTTTCTTGGCTCCTTACATGTGTGTTTTTTCACCTCACCTTATTATTGACCAGTCATTTCTATTCTTTACTCCTCTATAATCTGTTCAAGCAAAGGTGAAGAGGCTGGGGTAGAACTTTGCAAATAAGCATGAACAAAGAACACTTACCTTTCTAGAAGTTTGTTTTACTAGAACTTTCTGGTCCTTCAATCCCCACGCCTCATCTTTATACATATGACCCAACTGTTACAAACCTGATGTCTATAGTTGTTAAGGTCAGAAGTAGTGACTTACATTTGAAAAGGAGCTAGTGTGATTAAAGCTTATACATTCATTCATCTTCTACTCAACCATATATTCATCTGACAAATTCCTGTTATTCACAGCATAGCACTAATGCCACATGTTCAAAATGGGAGAGATTAAAAATGCAGAATAATTACAGAAGTGAGTACATTGTTTCACCATGTCAATCGAAATGACAACCGGAGGTTTAAACCTGCTCATCTACTTATACTACTAGAACAATTCTGTTAGTATGCCTTTACAAAATCCCTGCACTTTGATTGGCAGTGCTTAATAGATATCCATATATTCCTTTGCAAGGTTCATCAAAGACTCCTTTAATACGTGAAAGGGTGCTGGATTGAACTATGGCAACATCCTTTGATTCTTCATCTTTCTGATGTTTGCAGCACATCTGCATGTCAGCACTTTCATGCATATTCTTTATTTAAGTTCCTTAATGATTGATTCTTCTCAAACTTTATAATTGTACATTCTTGATTGACTTCAAAACTCGTGTTTTGAGCAATAAATTCATCTTTAATACCACTTATGTCCCCTGTTTAAAAATAAATGTTGTCCAAACAATTGTCTCTTTGTGGTAATAGAATGCCAAACAGTCATCATGTATTTGGGGTTTGAGAACATTTATAGCATCTTGCAAATAGAGCATTTTGTTCGCAAGATCGAAGCTAAGTGCTCAGACGGGAAAATATTCAAAGAGGTTTGCCATTTCAGCCACCTCACAGTTCTGACTTTGCCTGCTTCAAAACCACACATGCTAAATTAAAATATCTCTGCTAGGACCTCTTGTTTGTTCACAAAATTAATTTTAAATACAGGTAGGGTTTCACAGCCATTCACCCTTTTGTCCAAAGAGGGCTCATTACCGGCTTTTAACATTTGTGACCGAAATTGCATTGCCTGTCTTCATCACACTTGTCCTTTGAGTATAGGTTGACAACATTACGTTGGTGTACTTTGTGAATAAATGTGATTGCCTAGCTTTCTGCAAGGATAGGTAGTCAAATCTCAATGTTGGTGCTCAACTGTTGTTGCCATCAATTAAGTGTTAGTGAACAATTTATAGTCGAGTCAAAGACAGCTTTATTCGATAGCAGGTATCTTAAAAGCATTAACATTCATACAATCATCAATAGAGATACGAGTTAAAAAATAAGCGACTGTTAAAAATATGCAAATCCATGAACCGAATAGATTCTCATTTCCAAGGGATAGTGAGGACAAACTATTGTAGATAAAAACTTGATGCAACAATAAAATTGAGTTCCAACTTGTATGCATGATATTATATAAAGTGACAGTGCAATATAAATAAGCAGACCAATTAAGCTTGAGATAAAACTAATATAAAAACATGGTAATTCATTGGTATGTTCCACGTAAGAATTTAAACCTTACTATCCAAATACAGCCAAGGTACTTGGCCACGCCACAGGCAAAGAGGGTCTTTGCATCCGAATTCAGAATGCTCAAAGCAACACTATGTTCATGGGTGCCCAATTGACTGCAGATGGGTTTAAGCTATTTTGTTCTAGCTCTCTTATAGGCGGGGCAAGCAAACATAAGGTGGGCCACACTCTGTCGGCGCCTTACAGCAGGGGCAATCCGCTGTCGTCTGGTATGGGCCGCTCAACTTTACAGTTAGTTCTCGTACCGTGAGTGAACCTACCCTAAACTGTATGTAAAGTGCCCTATCTCTTGGCGTCTGGATAAAATCTAAATATGGTTTTAAGAGTATGCGATGCTTGTGGAGATACAATTCTACCGTAAGCCTTCCCAGTCTCGAATTGCTAAGCTCTTGTGCATCAGCCCATGCCCAGTCGCCCCTTTTGAGCTCAGCCTTGCTAGGTGGAGTTTGGGTATCCCACGACTCCTTGAGGCCAAGATCAAGAAGTGTTTTCTTAACATTAAGCAACCAACTAATTCTTTGGTTGAGCATTTTATAGGCAAACTAACCCACAAGAATTGTAACAGTGCCTAGGGACATCAGTACCTGCAGTTTTTGTCATAAGATACTTGTAAGAATGTCCCTCGTAGGCATGATTCGTGGGAGCCTTTTTAGGCACAATGGCATGCACCCACATTCTGAATTTGCTGATCCATTCCTTATGCTTCCTGCTTGTGTCCAGTCAGCTGCATGATGAAAAAAAGTCACAAAGACAAGGTTGCAGTATTTTCTTTTTCTGGAACTTCATTTTTGACCTCGCGGTGCTGCTAATATAGATGAGTTGTCTGTAGCAAGTGGCACTACTCATGTGAAAAAGACATGTCTTTATGCTTTGGTGCAAATACCTGTGGTTAGAGACATAGCTCATGGGCATTGGTCGTGCAATTCACACAAGTGGTAAGTTCAACCGGAATGGACATACTTTAACATCAGAAATGTTAGTGTTTTATGCTCTAACATTGTATTTATGATGATAGCATGACAGGGAGCATGCTTTTATGACCATTTATTCAGGAACCAGACTTTTATGTTCTGCAGTGGAGGAAAAAGATTTAGAACATTTTATTCTATCTGAAAAGTCACTTGCTGTTGGAAGATGTTGTTTAAAAAAATCATAATGTCTATTCTCCACTGTGTTCCTCATCACTGCTAACCAGCGATAAATAAGTTCATACAGCTAGCATAACTAAATTACAGCAGGTACAGGCAGGTTGAAATCTCTATCCAAAATTATAGATCTTTAAAAATGATGAAAGGTATAGCGAAGAAATTACTGAAGACTACTGCCAACATTATTTTATAGAAAATTGGCGATTAGACATTTCGAATGCCTTGTTCACTGACAACATTTATGTTATAACAGTGGGCAGAATAATTTGACAGGGTTCCAGCCTGAATATTGACTTGTTTTTGAGTATTATTGTGCTGTACAGGGGAGAAGTATACTTTTTCTAGCTCATTTCATTGTTGAGTGCACTATTATTTTGATTTGTACTTGAACAAAGTCTATGGAAATCCTCATCTGAGGATATTTTTTCATACTATACCATGGCCCGTATTATACATTCTGCCCCTGGGGCGCAACTGGCTTGTGCACCCACTTTGAGCGTCCCCGGGGCACAATAGCATTACAGAAGAGGCTGCAGAGTCTTATGCATCCCCTTCTGTAATAGATAGCGCTGGCACCCATGTTTCACCAGCGCTATCATGCGGTGTTCCCTCATTTGCATGGGGGGGGGGGGTGGGAGTTAGAAGTTGGCCTGGCATATGATTTACACTATTCTAGTGGGCACCTTGCACCAGTCCAAACGACCCTTATTGATGGTAGGTTTAAGACAACCTTTATAGAAAGCTATCCTAGTGGTAGCTGTGGAGAGCAGCCTTCAGGCTAAGTCTAGAAGGAATGTAAAGTAGCTTGTTTTACCAGTTTATAATCTCTTGAATGATCAAATGAAAGTACACCACATAAGGTATATATATAAAATATATGTATTTATTCCAAACACAACCCCTCTAGTCTCTTTGAGGCTAGAGGCAATAGTACAATACAAGAACTTAAATAATACACAGTAAACTAGCACAGTATACGTTTTGCCCTAGGGGCCTCACAAACCATATACTAAAAAAGTGGTATAAGAACCACGTAAGAGTAAGAAGTGAGGCCTAGGGCCTGTAGAACCGCTGAGTCAACCAGGAACCACCCAAGGTAGGGACGCAGGAGACCCACAGGGACGCGTGCAGTGTCTAAACACAGTCACAAATCACCATTGACTTCTATGGAGAAAGTTTAAGTTAGAGTTTTAACGTTTAAGGACACTTAGGAGTGGACTGCGGTGAAACCCCTTTAGAATTAGACACTTCGAGAGTCAAGACCCACGGGAGCATTGAAGTACTCGTGTTACCTCACCCAGGAAAGCCGGGTGCATAGATGTCTTTTTTCATGTCGGGTTTCGTTGTCGATTCCAATGGAGAGCTGCGATGACGTGCTGCAGGCGACCAGAGGAAAAGTGTCCGGATGGATCCAAGGGTGGATCGGAGATCTAAAGAACTTGAAAGCAGAGGGGACAGAGTCTGGGTCACTAGCCAGTGACCAGGAAGGCGACAGGAAGATGCCAGCCAATGTCGGGTGCTTTAAGGTGAAGTAGGTGAAGCTTGACTCTTCAGCCACAATGTCCAGGAGGCGGCGACGACGACAACCAGAAACTGGATTCGAGCTGTCCCACGTCGGATGTCGAGTGCTGGAGCGTCTGTATCCGGATTGAACCCAACAAGCCTTGGCAACAGCAACCCACACTTGATGACAAGATTGACTTCGGTGCAGACCAGCAAGGTCTGAGCGACTCACCCTTTGGAGTGGAGTCAGGGCACGTCTGGAGCAACCAGGAAAACCCAAGAATCAAAGAATTGCCCTTCGCGGGGACCCACTAGCCAACGGACATGGGGTCACGAAGGAGCCTCGAGCTGGGATGCAGAAAGCGGGCCCACTGAACACTTGTGGAGTGTAGGCATCTAAGCTTCGGTGCAAAGGGTGCTCGGGCGAGGGCAACAAATAGCCCAGTGCACACCTGCATGAAACTTTGGGAAGTAGGTACACTTGCAAAATTGCAGGATGTCCAGGAGTTCCGGTCCCACGTCTCTTGTGATAGCTACAGGTCTCAGCTTCGCTGGGGACTCGTGTCAGCCTCGGAGATGTCTGGAAGTCCGTGTCCTGTGTCGCAGAATATTCGGGATCCGTCGGGAGCCTTGAAAATTCAGACCGGCAAGATGCTTCTTTGGTGCCTATTTGAACAGGGAAGTCACTCCTTGACCCCAAGGGAGATTTCGTCCGTCTTCCAGTCGATATGGAATGTCAAAGGTCCAAGATTTCTTCTTCAGAGTTTCGTTCAGGGTAATTTAAAGTCCTAGTGACTGGGTTCCTATACTTATACTAAGTTTAGTGGTTGGACTAACTCTAGGGTCCCACCTATGGGAGGACCTGGGGAGGGGGTTGTTACACCCCTTCCCCTTTGTTCAGTTTCGTGCCGGAGCTGGGGCTGAGTGCCCCAGCAACTGATTTGAACTGGGAAGTGCATGGAGCACCTTGTGTGCCCCAGGCAGTGTCTGAAAAGCATTCACTGAATGCAACCCACCCTGCCCCAATACACTTAAGCCTGTCTGGGGAGGTGCTGGCACCTCCCTAGACAGGAAATCTATTGTCCAGGCCTCCACTGCCGGAGTTTCGTCCTGCAGCAGGAGGCCACAGACTCGTATCTGTGGCAGCAGCATCCAATTTGTGATGCTGAGGCTCTTTTAAACATTTACCGGGTAAGTAAGTGTGTACATGTCTTCTCCCTCTAGAAGGGTGGGGTGGGGGGGTAGTATTCCAAAGTGTTTGACAACAAACGCAACATGTTTTGATAAAGCCAAACCAAAGTTAGTATTAACCGCGAGGATTATAATGCACTTAGAGTATATGGTACGGCTATATCATAGAACAGCTATAAGGAAGGGATTCCAAAAGCTGCAGAAGGGCTCATCTCATGCTAGGTCACCCTCTCACACAAAACCAAGCACTCTACCTTCAGGATTGTCAAGGCCTGCCATAGGAGTGACTTATAGGTTAATGTGTGTATATGTGTATATATATATATATATATATATATCTATATATATATATATCTATATATCGAAGTAAGGGGTGTGTACACCACCTTACCCAGGCTGCAAGTGCAGACCTGTGGTGCCTTTTTGGAAGGCTTACCAGGGGTGGCATAATACATGCTTCAGCCCCTGGTAGGCCTCGGGGGTACCTATGCCCTTGGTACCCACGGTACCATATACTAGGGAATCATAAGGGTGACCCAGTAACCGATCTGTGTGTACCTAAGGTACATTCAATCAATTTAGAGAGAGAACAGCTAGGCTGTGGTCCTTATTAGCAGGGCCACAGCCAGACTAAAGTCGAAAAACCAGTGAAACACAGCAAAAAAGTGGGGGTAACCATAGGAAGCAGACCCTACTCTACTACAGCTGGCCCCATGCAAATGATGGAATCGCTTTGCCTCCGTGCTGTATTACCAACATGGGCACAGAGGCAGACATGCTTTTAAGAGGCGCACATGCTTTTAAGAGGCGCACTGAAAGAGCGCCACAAAAAGGTGGCATACTCTTAGTGCGCCTCCTTGAGACTTCCCTCTGGGGAGGGGATTGAGAGTGGGTCCCATGACTGAACACTACTGCAAAGGGCAAAGGGATCCCCCCCCTCCCCATAAAAGTACAGGTGGGTGCTGCCTGCACAGTGAAACATCCGTATTTAACTTGACTGTGCTATCCTCAGGGCAGCGCGATTTGGCAGCTGCCCTGGTGATAGCGCATTCATTATAATATGGCACACTTTCCTTGTTTGCACCTGGCGCACCTTTTGAAAAGTGTGCTGTGGCACAACCAAGTAAAGTGTACCATATCCGTAATACGGCCCCAGGTAGTAAAATGAACTTGGATAATATCTTTTATTTGTTTTACTCACCCACCCTCCTGTGAGATAACTTTGCAGACAGAGGGACTTAAATAATATTTTAACGTGAATTGTGAAACAACAGTTCAGATCATGTTTAGTAACTTGTAACATGGGAATAAGCTTTATTAGTTTGCAGTTAATTACTGTTGATTTCAGTTGCATAATACACTGATGACTTGCCTATGAATTGTAATAAGTGGTTTATAAATAGGGCTCCCGGTTTTATGAAGTTTTTTTGTCATTTCCGCATGCATTTATCCATGTGTATTTTGTGTCAACTTTATCTGTATTTATCCATATTTATTATGGGTTATGTGAAAAAAGGAAAGCAGAAACTGGTATATCTACACATTTATTTAACCAATAAATATGCAGTCATGCCTCCACGCCTCCACAAAACACTATGCCTGTCCTTACAAATAGGTGAACACTACCACCTCTTCGTTATGAGTAGTGGGTATATCTATCTCCTACTACCTGTTTTGGTATCTCTCATCACTTTGTGTGGATACTCATGTATAAAGTCAAACGTGTGTGTGTAACCTAGTTCCCTGTGCTGATCTAATGGCCTTCTCTACCCTTCACTAATGGAAAAAGGGGAGGGTCACTCACGTAACTACACAGAGTTTTTTCTTTTGTGCACAGTTTTATCCCCTTTATCTTCAGGGTTGGCAACTGCTGATGATGATACAGTGGGGAGTCAAGCGAGTACCAGTTTGACATATCCTCCTGGTGGTTACTCCCGTGAGGCGTTGCCAACCCCCCCTCCCCTTTTTCCATTAGAGAAGGGTAGAGAAGGCCATTAGATCAGCACAGGGAACTAGGTTACACACACACGTTTGATTTTATACATGAGTATCCACACAAAGAGTGATGAGAGCTAACAAAACAGGTAGTAGGAGATGGATATACCCACTACTCATAACCATAGAAATAACGAAGAGGTGGTAGTGTTCACCTATCTGTAAGGACAGGCATAGTGTTTTGTGGATTCTAGTGAGTGGGGGGCAGCCTGTATCCTTGTCCAAATCCCCCTTGGGCCCCTTGATGTTCGGAGGATGCTTGAATGCCTGCCAGGTTTCTGTGAGATGAACACCCGCAGAAGTAAATCATTGCACTTGTATGAAAATATGCACATTTCGGTATCAACCAGGTGCATAGCTACTGCTGTTTAAACCGCTTTACTAAAAAAAAAAATGTCAACCCCCTTACCTATCAACTCACACAGTTATTTGCCTGGCAGTCATGGCGTAGTGTATTTAGAATCACTCAAAAAGCACCCACATTCAGTTTGTAGCCACATTTTAAAATAAATAGACAAGAAAATAAATGGTTTTCTGTCTGTATTTATCTGTAAAAATTCAGTCAAATCGGAAAACAGTGAGCCTTTGTTACAAATTACTGCATAGGCAAATAGCTTGTATTTATATCTTGATTTCCTCTGTACTCTAAGAATCAACAATAAGTCTTTGAAAAGAAAGCAGAAAGATTGAAGATAACCTTGCACTGTTAATATTTTATAGTTTGTATAGACTGACCTCTCACTTAAGGCGTGGCTGTCGCTGTAAATATTTTTGTTTCACAAACTGTATACATGAAAAATTATCCACTGTGTGATTTTAGATATTTTTGTGAATGTTACCATTTAGTGAGTTTAATAGATTAGATCAAAATCTTATTAGGGTGCCACGAACATGACAGTTTAGCTACTGGATAATACATTGCTATACAATGTAGGTTCTCCCATTCCACCGTCACATAATTTTACTCTTAGTTTTGAAGTTCATTTTGGTCATATCGAAGCATGGCACCTTGGTAAAATAAAGTAATGTTCTGTTTCAAACTGTACATTTGTGATATCTTGAATGGAACAGAGCCCTGGGAATAGTGTCTGTTGTAGGCTATTGATGATCTACATTTGGAAACCTCGAGGCTCTGTTTGATTCCTCCTGGTCATGTCTCCTGGTAAACAAAGTGAGTTGGACCGCCTCTGTGTCAGTTTATGCAACTACATCTCATTGGGTCTGCACCCTTTTCAAACTAACTCCAAGATCATGCTGTTCAAAGGGCGTTTGTGTCTGTTATATTTCTGATTGAGTAAAAGGTGTGGTAGGATGTCTTGATTCTAATATATTTATAATGGACCAAATGCAGCGTTTAAAATGGTATATAAGTAGCATGTGTTGGCCGTAGATACATATGCTTAGCATACTCCTTGTGTTGGGCTCGGACGTTGCAAGCTGTTTTTGTTTGAAAAGTCTTTCAAGTCATGAGGTATAATGACTCCTCTTAAAGTCTGTTTTGTGCATGGTTTTCATTTTTGTTTGTTTTTCTGAGCCATCCATTTCGGATGTATTTTTCAGAGCTCCTGGATTGAAACTTCTGTGGTCTCACTGACCCTTCAGTGACTGCTATTTATTTATTTCATTTATTGATAGTTTTATATAGCGCGAACGTGACCCACGAGGGTATCAGAGCGCTTTACAGTAGAAGAATATTAAAGGATGAAGTATACTACAGTCAACAAAAACACATTTCCCAGTTTGTAAAGAAATAGAGAGAAGAGAAAAAAAAAATAAATACATAGCAAACATAGAGGACCAAAATAGGATTCTGCAGAGCGTTGTACATTAGAAAGTTGGTGAACGTTAGGAGATTGTGCTACCAGACATACATTAAGATTTTGAGCGAATAATATAAAATATATATAAAAAGAGAAAAAAGAAGTGTGTATATATGTGTATATATATATATATTATATATATATATATATATATATATATATATATATATATATATATATATATATATACACATATATATACACACAACATCCAAAGTTGCCTGCTGGTAGAAGACAGCTACACCACAGAGAGTTCATTAGCCTTCATACGTTTATTCAATGAACGGCACAAGTGAGGCAAAACTTCAGTCCACTGAAATTCAAAAGTCCCATTCCCGACGCGTTTCGTATTTACTTCCTCAGGGGATTGTGACTGGAACAAAGCAGCAAGGCAGGGTTTGGCGGCACATTTTGATTCCAAGGACCCACCCCAGTGGGCGTGGCCTACGCTGTGGCCTTGTGGTTCTTGTAGTACCTGCCTGTGACTTCCAGTGAATTGCCCACTGTTTGGTCCCCCCTCTCTGTGGTGTAGCTGTCTTCTACCAGAGGGCAACTTTGGATGTTGTTTATAGCGGCCAGCCTGGGTCGCGGAAGACAGCCCGATGCTGTGATGGCATCCCAGTAAGTCCGTCAACCGGCGGATTCACAAATGGCACAGATGCCTGTTTTTCTAACAATCACACAGCGGTGCCACTGCAGGCACACCAAGCCACGATCCACAAGGATAATACAGTTTTACATGGGGACCAAACAGTGGGCAATTCACTGGAAGTCACTGGCAGGTACTACAAGAACCACAAGGCCACAGCGAAGGCCACGCCCTCTGGGGTGGGTCCTTCGAATCAAAATGTGCCGCCAAAACCTGCCTTGCTGCTTTGTTCCAGTCACAATCCCCTGAGGAAGTAAATACGAAACACGTCGGGAATTGGACTTTTGAATTTCAGTGGACTGAAGTTTTGCGTTACTGGTGCCGTTCATTGAATAAACGTATGAAGGCTAATGAACTCTCTGTGGTGTAGCTGTCTTCTACCAGCAGGCAACTTTGGATGTTGTTTATAGCGGCTAGCCTGGGTCGCGGAAGAAGCCCGATGCTGTGATGGCATCCCAGTAAGTCCGTCAACCGGCGAATTCACAAATGGCACGGATGCCGGTTTTTCGAACAATCACACAGCGGTGCCACTGCAGGCACACCAAGCCACGATCCACAAGGATAATACAGTTTTACATGGGGACCAAACAGTGGGCAATTCACTGGAAGTCACTAGCAGGTACTACAAGAACCACAAGGCCACAGCGTAGGCCACGCCCACTGGGGTGGGTCCTTGGAATCACAATGTGCCGCCAAACCCTGCCTTTCTGCTTTGTTCCAGTCACAATCCCCTGAGGAAGTAAATACAAAACGCGTCGGGAATGGGACTTTTGAATTTCAGTGGACTGAAGTTTTGCCTCACTTGTGCCGTTCATTGAATAAATGTATGAAGGCTAATGAACTCTCTGTGGTGTAGCTGTCTTCTACCAGCAGGCAATTTTGGATGTTGTCACACATATACACACGCATATACATACATGCATATACATATATATGTATATACATGTACGTACACACAAACACACACATGGACGATCAAGCGTATCAACATCCAGGTAGTATTGAACTGCATACAATTATAAGGCAACAAGGGTTGTGATGAAAATCTTAAACTCAAATACATCCTGTACTTAAACTTAAACTTAGGACATGAATTTTTTCATTAGTAGTCTTTTTACTTCCTTTCTGAAAATAATGAAGGAGGTGATTCCACGCACAAGTGGTGGTAGAGAGTTCCATATCTTTGGTGCAATCCCTGAGAAAGCTCTACAGCCTGTTCTCTTCTTCTGGAAGGATTGGGGTTTCAGAAGGAAAGTGCTCGCACTTCGTAGTTGTCTACAGCCTCCAGATTTTTCCAACTTTAGCGCCATATAACTAGGTGTACTGTTGTGAATTGCTTTATGCGTCATGCAAGCCACTTTAAGGTGTATTCTTGCCTCATAAGGCAACCAATCCAGTGCTTTCAATGTTGGTGAAATGTGACTGTTTCTTTTAGTTCCTGAAACCAGCCTAGCCGCAGCATTCAGGGCTGCTCTCAGCGGAGCAAGTCTGTATTTAGGGAGACCAGCGAGGGTGGAGCTTCCGTAGTCTAGTCTTGGTAGGACTAGAGCTTGTACTGCAATTTTTAGATCAGCCTGAGGGAGGAAGGGTTTGAGTTTCCTTACTATACTCATCTTGTGATTAGCTCCCTTGGTGGCAATAGAAATGTGCGACTGCATATTCAAATGTTTGTCAATGGAGACACCTAGGGATTTTGCTGAGTCTATGATGAGGGGGACACAGTCAAAGGAGGTTAGATGTTTTAACCAGAGGTCTATCTTAGGAGCGTGATTTGGAGGTGAGATGAGAATGAATTCAGTTTTTTGGGTGTTCAGCATCAAGTGGTTGTTAGTGAGCCAGCTTTGCGTGTTCAGAAGCGTAGTGTTAAGAGCAATGATGTCATCAGGTGAGGTGATTTTCAGGTAGAACTGGGTGTCATCCGCGTACAGGTGATATAGAATATTTGCTGATTTCTATTCATTCGCCAGAGGCTCCATTAGGAGATTGAAAAGAATGTGTGAGAGGGACGATCCCTGAGGCACACCAAGAGTGACCATGGAAGGTTGCGAGAGTGAGTTTTCATCTTGAATCTTTGAGATCTATTGTTCAGGAAGGAAGAGAACCATTGTAGCACAGTGCCTGAGAGGCCCATCCTACTTTTCAGTAGAGACAAGAGGTTGTCGTGCTTGACCGTATCGAAGGCGGAGGACAGGTCAAGAATAATCAAAAGGCATGATTCGTTACGGTCAAGCATAGTTAGTATATCATCCAGAATGTGAGTGAGTGCAGATTCTGTGCTGTGCCCTCTTCGGAATCCAGATTGGTGACAATCTAAGAGGTTGAAGTTCTCAATGTGATTGCATAATTGAATTTGAACACATTTCTCCAATAATTTAGCCAAGGTGGGGATGTTGGTTATAAGACGGTAGTTGTTAGGATCAGATGGGGAGGCCTCAGCTTTCTTTAATATAGGAGTGACCTGACCTATTTTAAGACAGTCCGGGATGACACCTTGAATCAGGGAGGCGTTTACAATTTTTGACCATAAAGGTAGAATAGATGGTTTTAAGATCTTGAACAGGGCAGGAGGCAAGGGGTCCGAGAAATGATTGGAGGGGTTGATTGCTTGGAGAGTGTTGTCGATAGATTGTTAAGAAATTGGAGAGAAGGTGTGCCAGGAGGCATTATTTTTTGTGACTTCCCTTGAGTTATTAAAATGAGCTTCAAATAAAGCGCCCAATTTGGGATCTTGTGCCATGGGTTGAGAGAGGGCCAACTTTGATTGGATGTCTAGCTCAATAGCCCTAGTCTTTTCATGGAAGAAATTGGCAAGCACGTCACAAGTAGGAGTGGCCAGATCATTTAGTTCACTATGGTTAGTTGTATTGCATGATTGTTGCTTGACGATTTCAAAGAGTTTTTTTGGACGGTTGCTAGCTTGGTTCAGCTGAGTTCGGAAAAAGTCTGCTTTTGCCTTAAGAATCTTTCTATTGTAAGAATTCCGTAACCTTCTAAGGAGCTCCAGGTTGTCAGTGTTAGGAGCCGATTTCCAAAGACGTTCAGTAACACTTAGCTGTCTACGCTCCAAGTTCAGATCTTTATTGAACCAGGGCTTGGAGATCTTAGAGGAGACATTTTTTTCCTGTAACGGCGCTATGGAGTCCAGAGTTTTGAGCATCGTGCCATTGTAGAAGGTTGTAAGGTCATGTACATCAGTTATATCAGTCATGAGGGTCAAAGCGGAGTTGCATTGGTTTACCAAGGAGATGTGATTGATGTTACGTAGATTCCGTTTCAATTGCCTTGATTTTGGGGGTTGACTCCTTTTTTTGAATAGCTTCGATATTGATGGAGAAGAGGATGGAATAATGATCAGACCAGTTGCAAGGGGTGATGGGTTCCAGTAGGATGAAGTTTGATTTTGCAATGATGAGGTCCAATGGCTCTCCCTTGTTATGTGTTGGACTGTCACAGAATTGGAATAGCTCCTGTTCAGCCAAAAATTCTTTAAAGCAGCCAACAATCTGATTATTTGCATTGCTGCAATGGAGGTTGAAATCCCCTAAGTAAATATGAGGAATTAGAGAGTTGGAATTGGATGCCATGATCTCCATGATCTCATCAATACAAGTCAAATTGTCACCTGGGGGTGGTAAAATGTGTAACTTACTAGTGATACGCTTAGCATCTGAGATACTAATGCATAGGTAGTCACACGAGGATAGCTCAATGGAATCCGCTTGTTTGACTGATAGTGAGTTACGATAAATGCAGGCTACCCCTCCACCAAGTTTCCCGATCCTATCAAATAGGATTAGATCATGTGAGGGAGTAACCAGTAAATCGAGGATGGGAGATGAGGAGCTGTTTAGCCAAGTTTCTGTGAGGACCATAATGTCTAAATCTTTTTCTGAAATGAGATTGAAAATATCAGTAGCATGTTTGCTGGCAGATCTACAGTTTAAAAGCCCACACTTCAGCTTGTTAATCAAGGGGATTGAGGTAATCTGTTCTAAATTGATATTAGTGAGGTTAACTCTATTAACTGCTCTATTTTTGGGTGTAGGTTCTCTGAGGGGGTTGGTTACAATGGTTTGAATAACGTTTCAGTGGGACTTACTATTAAAAGAGTCCAAGGCATAGGATGAAAGAAGATCATCAATGTCAGTTTCTGAAAGCTCATTGCTTGAACTCTTTGGCCCCAAGAGGGAAGATAAGCTGCCTGGAGTGGTGGTTATAGGGAGTGTGACTGTGGGTATGAGGCTACTAGGTTGGACATAGTTTGCGTTGTGCTGAGTAATATTGTCAATGGGGGCATTCGTAGGGCAGAAGTTTCTCATTTGGAGATTGATAAGATTCACTGTGTCATTGGTGGCTCTGTGTAAGATAAGAAGATCTTTTGTGATGGTTGAAATATTAAGCATATTGTCCTTCAGATGAGATAGGCCTGTAGCTAACTCATTGATTTGATCAATCAGGACAGAGATGGGCGAGTATGTAATAGGAGTTGGTGTATGGACTGTTTGGTGAGGCGAACTACTCGTAGTGTCATTATGCATATCCAATGTGGGAGTGAAAAAGTTGCTAGGCAGCCCATTAGGGTCTTCCCCTTCGGATGTGGAAGGGTCAATGAATTCTGCGAATTGATGGGCGGATTGAATGTAGCCATTGTAGGGGTTCCCTCACATAATGCGACAGGTAGTGGGAGAGTGAAGACTGGGCAATCCAATATGTGCGATTGAATAGGCGAGATAAGTGTAGTGGTTGTAAGAATACCCTCAAGCACCACAGCGGATGGTAGGTGAGTGGAGTCTAGATGGTCCCCAAAGTGTGAAGGAGGTGGGAGGGAGACAGTGTTGGAGATATCCAGTATGGTGCTATCCAACGAGGAGGGCCTGGATAACTTTGGAGTATTAGTCAGTTTGTGATCAGTATCGAGGTTTGAGCTTGTATCTTCAGGACTGAGGAAACCAGGAGTGGTATCAGCCGGCTTGACTAGTTGGCAGTGTTTACTGGTGGTTTCAGTCGTACTGATGGTAGGGGCTGAAGGCAGACCTAGCACGCAAGAGTCAGGAGACCCATGTATAGCTACAATAGTGGAGTCTGGAGGGATAGGCGTCAAGATAGGGGTGGCATTGGTCAGGTTGGGAGGGTCTGATAAGGTATGCTGGAAGGGGGGCGATAAGGAGACATCTACGTCCAGGCGATGCAAGGATGTGGAAAGTGTGTTATCCCTATTGTTAACTGCTTTCTTGAAAGTGGGGAAGAGTCTATCAAAGATATCTAGATTCTCCTCAGAGGATTGTATGAGAATATTGCCATTATTGTAAACAGTAATGGTGGCATTTAAAGGGTAATGGTCTGAGGCAGTAACCATCAGTTTGATGGCATACAGGGATTTCTTCATTCAGGAGATATGTAGCATAGCGTGGAAGGTGGTTCTCCATTTGGCACGTTTATTCGTGTGGAAGATAAGGTCGTTAGCAATAATGCCCTTGTTAGAGCAGAAGTAAGTATCTAAGACGAGAGTCTCCATATTTTTTAGCATAAGCCGGTGTTTGAATTTCTTCGATGCATTTTTTGTGAGGTTAGCTGGGTAAAGAATTGTGTAGGCATTGTGGCCCGCGGGTTCCAAGTCTAAGGCCATTTTTTTTCTTCTTTTTTTTTTTCCCCTTCCCCTTTTTTTCTCTTCCTTTCTTTCCTTCTTCCTTTCCCTTATTTTCCGCTCTTCCAATTTCTTTTCTCTTTACTTCTCTTTCTATCCTTCAGCAATCAATTCCAAAGATTAGATATGAAGTCCAGTGAATATAGATAAAAAAAATAAAAAAGGGCCTTTAATATATCCAAGACGTAGTATAGACACTTAGATCAGTTTCATTGTCGAGAACAGTGATGAAAGACCATGTACAAATGTGTTGAGGTCATGAGCAGGCACAGTGTTAAATCCAAGCAGCTTGATTATTGAATCAAGTCTTGTTTCCTTGGAAATGAGTCACAAGCCGGCGCCATTTTAAAAGTCAGGCATCAGGCTCATGTGCTTAATTCAGAGGACTTTTAGAAAGCATCCCAAAAACAATAATCAAGATCGCACCTCCGTAGGGGACAGCCAGGAGAGCAGACAACCCAAGGAAAGATCTATTACCTGACCAATGCAGTGTGAAAGATACACAATGGAAAGTAGCAGGGCGAGAAACACGATCAGCCCTCCAGCTACTCTCACCAGCAATAGACTCTGGGTAGGACCGTGGCAAAGTGAAGACACAGTGTGTGCGATCATCCCCGCAGCCAGGAAAGAAAGCGGCACATGGCAATATCCGAGGAGGGATAGAGGCATCGGACAAACCCCATCAGACCGGGACATGAATGCGGCAAGCGCGACATCCCATAATGGCCGTCATTCTTCATGTGCGATACAAATACCGGATCGGGCACCCCCTGCTGCGCATAGAGCAAGATGATCGGCATGCGAGGGAGGACGGCGTGATACGGTCAGCGGTCGGAGCAGGACAGCAAACAATGATCCGTCCCTAGCATCTATGTTCGCCAGGATCCCCATAACCAGGGGCAGGTCACCGCCATTTTAGGAGGACAATGCAACCCCTGTTTCCTCTGGCAGACCTCCAACAAAAGCAGGTTCCACTCGCAACTTGAAATGCGAGTCCCAACGTCTGATCGTATCGTGCTCAAATCCAACAGTCCCCCTGAGCACGAGACATGTCCAGGAAGCGTGTAGGAATCCTACCGAACAGGTCACAGTACGTGTCTGCAGATCAGGGTCATCGAAGGTCGGCGGCGGCATTACAGGTAAGGAGCCATCATTCGCTGAAAAGTAATTATCCAGGGAATCGTCCGTCAATATAGCCAATCCAAGCAGGAGGCAGGCCAGTGTTGGTAGTGTGGTTTAACGAGGGATATCCACACAAAGGTGATCCCAAAAACCAAGGAGCTCCGGCTGGAGGCTCCTACACGGTGGCACATACAAAACCAGCCGTTCGCTGATTTTGAAGTGAATGAAAAGGCTCCTTTCAGCTTCTGCATCTAGTGTCGGGTGAAATAATCTGGACCAGATCACCATCGAGTCTGCAACCTCCATCTCCAAACCAAGAGAAATCATTGTGTGGAGCCTGCCAGGCCTTTCCGTCACAATAGTCTCTTCGATGGAAGTCAGTGAGTCCACACTAAGATGCAGGCCTGATGAGCGGAAGACGCCTCAACATCTTCGGGAACCAACGGGCACACCCCCAAAGCTATCCGGCCTCTAAGCTGAGGCCCTGCGCGTCCATGACGGAGATGTGGAACCCTTCTTCATTCTGGTAGTAGAGAGGGGTCCGATTCAGACCAAGGGGTGGAGGAAGCACAACCTATCTCCTCAACAGGGCACATGCGTACGATGGCGAAAGCCTCAGACACACATCCAGCCTAAAGCAAAGGTTCAGAGAGAGGCTTACGGAACTCCAGAGCAGACAATCGTCTCTCCATCCTAGCAAGCCTCTAAGGCAACGTACAAGACTGAGGCACAGACTCCTTCGAAGTCAATCCAGTGTTAGAGCCGGTATCCAAAAAACATGCATCGATGCCAAAGAAACCGTTGGAGCTGAGTGCAGGGCTTAAAGTCTAGAACACTTCTGAAGCTTGTTGCTGTTGGTGCTGAAAACTCCCTTGGCACTGAAAATAGTCTGCATTGGAAACCCCATTGGACTCCCACATGCCATCCGCTCCAACAAAGCAATCAGCCTCAAACCCCTTTGTTATCAAAGACGTTGACGCCGAAAACTATTTCAGCATCCAAAACACCTAAAGATGCAGAAACCCATTAAGACTCAAAAATATAGCATGTGGACCCGATTTTATCTAAACTTCAGGAACAACTTGATGTGATGCAGATGATTTTAGTCATCAAATGAGATACAGGCAGCTACTACACCCACCTACACATATTTTGCCTAAGCGGAGAAGGAAGACATTTGAGGAGATTATGGTGCCTCACCCACACAAGCCCCCATGTAAAAAACACAGGGACAAGGGCACTAGCCCAATTCACTTCCAAGCGGACCCTCCACCTCCTCTACCCACTACTCCTACAGTGCTACCTCCTTTTTCTCCTCACTTGCTCTTCCAGCAATACCGTCCACACCTTTTCCTTTACCTAGTTCCACACAACGCTCACCTTGTATTCACATACAGGGCTCACCCACTACCTCTTTGTTGGGGACCACCACCACTGGGGAAAACCTAGGACCACACTATACTCATCTACCAGATCCACAGGGTGATGCTGATCTAGATGAAGCCTGAGAAACTATCATGTTGACATGAAACAGACCCCAACCTTCACCATTTTACAAAACAACCACATACAATGAGGTACTATGCAGGGCTACAGAATAGCATGACGTTTTTAGGTATACACTAGCAGATGAGGAAGTGTTCCTGGTAGGACAATCTTATCTGAAAGAAACACGTTAGTGCTCGATTCCTTACCTTAGACTATCCCCAGGCGTCAGACTGAATCCGATAAGTTTTTGCTAGCAGTACCTCTGCGCGTCAGTAGGTGGCGTCGTTCAGCTCCGTGTCCGTCTCTGGCGTCGTATGCGCAGAGATTACATCACGGCGACTACTTAGGCGCCACCCATGTGCGCTGACGTCAGTTTTTTCATTTTCCGTGCCAGTAAGGGCAGATCTGGTTGGAGCACGTACCTTAGTCACTTTTTGACTATCTTTTTGAGACTTTTATCTCCTGTAAATTTGAGTCTACTCTGGTGCATGTAGGGAGGCCTTGTTTTAAGTCTTGTGGGCCTGCTGTCGCAATATGCCGGTGGCTGACCCCCACGACATCTGTCTCTACTGCCTGTAGAGCGACCACGACTCCCGGTCCTGTATGGACTGTCTGACCATGGCCCCGAAGGCACTGAGGGAGCGGAGCCGGAAGCTGCTTGAGGTCCGGCACTCGTCCCAGCGCCGTTCACGGTCCAGGGGCTGCTCCAGAGAACACTCGTGGGCCACCATCATCGCTCCTCGGGCTCCAAGTCCTCACCCTCTGATTCGGGTAAAAGACGTCACAAAAAGAATTCGAAGAAGCGTTGTCACTCTTCGACGTCCCCCCGTCGGTCCCCAGATGCGGACGAGGGGACAGGGGTTCTGCCCCTGTGGTTCCTTCAGAGCTCGGGAGTCCCGTGGCCTACCCTCCTTACCCAGGTCCGTCGGCGACTCCCGCACAGGTGCAAGAATTTCTTGCTACCATGGACCGCCTGTTTAGGCCTCGGGCTCCCGCCAGCGCGCCCTTGGGCCCCGTGGTCCTGTGTCAGGATCCTGTTGGACCGTCTGCGCTGCAGAATCCTGCACTGCTGGCTCCGGCGCCACAAGGTCCCACGCTGCCGGCTCCGGCCCCAGCTCCACCCTCAGCACCACCTCCGGCGCCGCAGTGGATGCCATTTGTTTCCTGCCCAAGTTCCAGTACCATTTTGTCCCTACCTGGGATCCGCATTGGGACACGGCGCTGGTTCGGACCCTCCAGACTTCGGCTGACCTCCTGCATTTGCTGGGGTTTTCCATCAATGTGCTGAAGTCGCACCTGAGTCCCAAATTAATGTTTCTTACAGATATATCGTTACCGAAGGTAAGTAACTTGTTTGGTAAAAACACAATAAAACCCCTCAAGTTCTTAACCATGATAGAGGGCATGTTTAAGCCCACCATGTTGATAAAAAAAAGAAAATACAAACCCTCACAGCCTACCAAACATATGTTAAAGGTCACATCTCCCCCTCCCCCCCCCCCCCAACCCCAGTTTCAGCTACAGTTAAATGAATGTAAAGAAGTTGATGCTGAAGGGAAGCGGATTGCAGTACAGGTGACTAACCACCTTAGAATTGCCAATTCAGTGGGACTCCTGTCCTGGTATAATCTGGTTCAATGGGACAAGATGCAGAAAATGTTACATCATCTTCCTGATCCCTACAAGCAGAGGGGAATCAAACTAGTTGATGAAGGCAAAGTCATCTCTAATGCAACTGTTCAGTTTGCATTAGATGCTGCAGACACCAGTGCTAGGGAGGTTAACAGCATTATGATCCGCAGCCATGTTGTCAGGTTTTAAGCCAGACATCCAGCAATATCTCTTAAATTTCCCTTTTGATGGATAACACTTCTTTGGCCCTTAAGTGGACAAAATGTTAAGAGAAAATAAAAAAAGACACAGATCCTGCCTTACAAACATACCAGCATAGTGTCCTTTTGTAGGGTTCAGTATAGAGGTACATCCACAGGAATAACTGCCTCCTAAGCAGGTACCTTTCACAAACATCAAGGCACCTATCCACCCCAAAACACCAGAGGGTTCTATCACAGAGGTCAATACAGAACCAATAACCTAGGAAGAGGTTGTGGATCCACTACCAAGGGATCCACTTCAATAAGCAATGGCTTTGTACCCCCCAACACCATTTGATACCAGTAGGGTGAAGGCTAAAGGATTTTCACACTCAATAGGAACAAATAACATCAGATCTGTGGGCCCTTTCAATAATAAAAGATGGATATTGTCTAGAACTCCATCTCCACCCAGTAGCCCACCCTGGGTACAAACATGTCAAGATAACACTTACTCCTCCTCCAAGAGGAGGTTCAAGCACTGCATCAAAAAGGAGCCATAGAGCTTGCCCCAGAACGATACCAAGGATACAGGGTGTATTCATTCATCACAAAGATTGATGACGCATTAAGGCCTATACTAGACATCAGGCCTCAACAGGTACATCTTATTGGAGAACTTCTACATGTAACACTGCAAGAAGTCTTACCGCTTCTTCACCTAGGAGACTTCATGACAGACATAGACCTCAAAGACGCCGATTTCCTCATACCAATACACTCAGCTCATTGGCGGTACCCCTGCTTTCAAGTAAGTGGGCAACATCAATTTAAAGTATTGCCAATACTGCACCAAGAGTATTTACAAAATGTATTGCAGTAGTAGCTGCTCCCGTGAGAAGAGGGGGCGCACATTGACATATGTTATCCTATCTAGGCAATTGAATGATGACAAACCTCTGTACGACATTCAAATCTAATCAGTCTTGTTCACAATCTGGGCTTCGCGCTCTGTGTTACTAAATCTCACTTCCAAACCTTGCAGATTCAGGCATTCTTCAGGGCTACCCTAAACTCTATCACTGCAAGGGCAAGAGTCCAGTCCTGAAAGAGTGCAAAAGATCAAATTTGCATTGCCTCTGTTCCAGCCACATCACATAACGGTCAAAACTGTGACTCGCCTTGTAGGTAAGATGGCATCATGCATTTCCATAGTGCCATATGCATGACCACACATGCGCTTCCTGCAACAGTGTCTACGGTCTTAATGCTCGCAAGATATGGGGCGCCTACAAATCTAGTGTTGATAGGGCTGATGACTCATAGCTCTCTGCAGTGGTGGAACAGCTATCATTTGTTGCAGGTTTGACCCATCAAGGTCCCAATTCAGCAAGTGATCATTGCCACAGACGCTTCCTTACACATTTGGGGAGTGCACATACAAGATCTCAATGCGTGGTCAATGAGCTCCATTGCAAACATCTCTACACATCAACCATCTAGAGCTTCTTGCGATTCAGTTAGCTTTCAAAGCTAACAACATCTTGTACAAAAGGTGGTTCTAGTCCGTACGGACAACATCACTGCGATATACAAAAAAGGGAAGGAGCAAAGTCCTTACATCGGTTTCGTTTAGCGTAGCTTAGCGCATATGGCATTGGGCCGTAAATCACACCGTCCACCTCCTATCTGAATACCTACCAGGGGTGGACAACTACTTCGCAGATATGTTCAGCAGAATGCAACAACAGGTACAAGAGTGGAAAATTGACACGCAGTTACTCCATTCATACTTCCTACAATAACGCACCCCAGAGATGCATCTTTGCCACACAGAACGCTAACTGACAAAGCTTCGCCTCCATGTTTCCTCATTCCCTGTCCAAGGGCAATGCCCTATGGAGTTATTGGTCAAGGATTTTCGCCTATGCTTTTCTTCCTCTCCCAATCATTCTTTACGTGGTTAAACTCCGGCAACCCTCTCTCACACTGATTCCAATCGCCCCAACATAGGCACGACAAGCATGGTTCGCAACTCTCCTTATGCTAACAGTTGCACCACACGAAAAGCTGCCAATCTGGCCACACCTAACTCTGGATCAGGGTAGGGTCAGACAACTCGACCAGTTCAATCTAGCAATTTGGCTCCTGAAATCCTAGAGTTTGGATACTTAATATTCGACAAGAATATATGACCATTGTTAAACAAGCCCATAAGCGTACTACACAGGCATGCTGCACAACAAAAAGGAAAAGATGTGTACACTATTGCTTAGCAAAACAAATCTAACTGCTCTCACCTTTAGTACAAGATCTAGTTTACCTACTCCACTCACAACAAGCGGGCCTAGCCTACATTTCCATTTGGTTGCACTTGGCAACACTTGCTGCATATATGCAAAACAGACAACATATATCTGTTTAAAATACCAGTCATCAAAGCTTTTATGAAAGGACTTAGAAAAATGATCCATCCTCCATTCCACCAGCACCTGTCTGGAATCTCAGTATAGTCCTTACCATACTTAGGGGTTATCCCTTTCAAATATTAAATTCATGTGATTTACAGTTTCTCCCTTGGAAAGTGGGCTTTTTTGCTAGCTATAACATCCCTCAGATGGATCTGTGAACTTCAGGCGCTCACTTTGGAAGAACTGTTTTTCCAAGTCTGTCCTGATAGATTACTACTAAGAACAACCCCCAAATTTCTCCCTAAAGTAGGTTCTTCTTTTCGTTTAAATCAGACCATTGAGCTCCCATGTTTTCTTTCCAAAATCAGACTTGGTAGCTGAGAGAGCACTCAACACTGGATGGTAAAAAAGCTGTAATGTATTACACCGAGAGGACAGAGCCCTTTCGGAAGCCTCGGCAGCTTTTTGTGTTTTTGTCAAACCCTCAGAGGCTCTCTAATCTCCAAAGTAGGAATTTCAAAGTGTATAGTCAGATGTATACAGACTTTGCCAAGGCCAAAGGAGTTTTACATGCTACTCCGAGAGCTCATTCCACTTGTAAACAAGCATTTGCAATGCAATAGGTCTCGCATTTACACAAGTTTGAGCTTATGGCAATGCCTTTTCTTTTTTTTTTGTTTTTAAAACATAAATAAAAGGCATTGTCATTTACAATGCTAATAGTTTAAACTTTAGCAAAAGTGAGACCTATTGCATTGCAAATGCTTGTTTAAAGGACGCCTCAGACACTACTTTCCCAACCTACCAACCTTCAGCGATAGGACAAAACTGCAAGAAGCCAAAAGTAAGTAAAAAAATGTGATTCAAAAGCATCACAATGTTATAATCGTCTGGACTGTGTAAAACTTAAACCTCAATCAGAAGGTTTCTTAGTCCTTTAAAATTATCAAAATGGGTGAAATACAGGCACTGGCAAAATCTCTTAATAATGCAATGCCTTTAACACAGCTCCGATCAACTTGGTTTACAGCACTATTTTTTAGGAAAGACCAACATAGCGCACCAAAAGTGCAATTATCCCAACTCGAAAGTTCTAAGCGTTGGTATTGCTTTCACCTGCTTTGTAGAGAATGTAACTGACCAACACGATAATATAGCTGGGCCTCGCACTGTCATCAAAAACCGACACCTTCAAATAAACGTATGTAGGGAGGCCTTCGGGACGTCGTAATAGCATTGACTGGAAAAAGTATCACAATAACAGAACAACTATTAGTGTACCCAGTATAATGAAGTACTTGTTACATTTAAGGCTCACATTGACAACGCAGGGTAATGATCCTATTAAGAGCAGTCGTCTTTTCAAAAGCTCCCTTTCAAAACAAGGGCTCAGCTGTTGGACCGAATGTTTCATGAATGATGACTGGGCACATAGGTAACATACTGCTAGGACCAGTTCTTCCTGTTACAGCTACAGATTACAGAACACGTATTCAGCAAATCCTTTCAACATTTATGCGTCCAGCGAGCCCTAAAAAAGCTGGCCATTCATTGCTGTTTTAATAGTCTGCCAATGCGTGTTTGTGATACTAAATAGGACTGTGAACGAAATCGTATGTATTCATCTGATATTTATAGGTTTACATCGTCTTCGCTGCTTTATTTTGCTCGTGAGAAAATGTAACACGTAGTCGTTGAATGCCACTCATAATTACACTGAAATTATGAAAATGTCACACAAAAGCAATCTGAAACCATGGCAGCTATAGGCCGCTCTTACCTGGGGAGAAACTTCGGACGGTGGCCGCGCTCTCGAGCCTCGCGCAGATCCTGTCCTCGAGCCTCCCCCGTCTCTGATTGTTCTGGTGACAGGGCCTGTGCGCGAGGCCCTCGGATGCCGGGCGGCGCTTGTTACCGCGAGGGTGAGGACTCCCCATTTCAGCCATTAGTGTTAGGGGGCGGGGGGGGGGGGGGGGTGTCGCCGGCCTGAGTGGCCTGGGGCCCTCACTCGTTTGTCGCATTGACTTTCTCCCGCCAGCAGTTCATGTTCTCAGAGCATGCAAGATGCGATGCCCCTTGCAGGGGTGGGCGTCAGATGCTGGTGAGGGTTCTAAATGTCTGTCAAACACGTATCTAAGCTATACATTGCGCCGCGAGTGAGTACAATGCCATGGGCCATAATGTGAGCCGGTAAATGTGAGCCCATTCAAACAGGTTGACCAATAACAGTCGGTTATAATTGAAGTTCAGTGGCCCGTTCCCACCTATGGGCCCTGGCACCACTGCACCAGCCTCACCGACGATAGCTACAAAGGGGACCCTTTCTCGACCCTGGCCGTTCCTAGGCGGCCTCCCGCCAGAAAATATTTTATTGAAGGAGTGGGAGGGAGGCCCACAAAAGACTTGTTCTTGTTCAATCGTTTACTGTGAGCGATAACGACGTGTTTGCCCAAATGAATCCCTTTGTCATGAACGTCATGCCTCTATATTTTAAAGCACATTTTCCGGATCAAACTCGTGGCTTCTACTCATATGAGTGTATTTATCCTGACACAGCCGAATGTTTCTCTTCTCCTTTTGGGAAGGAAATTCCCACGGGACGACGAGCGCACACTGTAGCAGTTTCTCAAGGTGCAAGGCCGAATGCGTTTGGTAAAGCTCACAGGGCTGCAGCTGGACCCAGTTCCAAATGTGCGTCACGCTTCCCCAGTGAGGAAAGACGGCCACTGTCCCCTCCTGCAACCGGTGGTGGGTAAGACTGGGACATCTTCCAGAAGAGGACGAGGAATGCACTGCATAGATTTTCAGTAAAGCGCTGAAAAATAATGTATTAAAGTCTTAGAAGTGCAGAGAAAGTAAAGGAAAAGCACGCTCACGAAGGTGATGCGCGCGTTCACAGCCCGTGTCTCGAAAAGTGCGCGAGCAGCCATTGGCTCCTATGTGCCGGAAGTCCCGCCTCCTCGCGCAACCGAGAAGGGAGTGGAAAAGTCCTCCCGCGGCCCGGGGCACCCGTGAGCTGTGGAGAGCCCCGGAGCCGCCTGCGAAGAGGAGTAGCCTTTTGTCCCGCGGCCCCGGAGAAGAGCTCCAGAGCCGAGGAGTCACACCGGGAGGAAAGAGAAGTGCTGCGGAAAGAGCCCCGAGGAGCGGGAGCTCTCGTGTAGCCCCCGCCAGCAGAGCCCGGTGAGTGTCGTGAAGGGGGAGGGGGGAGGGAGAGAAGAGATCCGGACAGAGCTCCGGACTTTGGACAGAGCTCCGGACCGTGCCACAGAACGGCCCCACCTGGTCAGCATGGCGCATGGAGTCCGGTTGTGGAGCCAGAGCGGGAAGGAACCCGGGAGCGGTGAAAGCGAGCGGGGGGCTTGTATGGCGGTAATCTATGTGTGTGTGCGTGCGTGCGTGTAGGTGCGCTCCTGTGTGTGTGGGGGGGAGGGGGGCCTGCCTGCATGTGCATGTGTGTATGTCTGTTCAGGGAATCGGTGGCAGGGGACGTGCACGGCGCCGGGCTGGGCGTGCGCGTTCGCGCACACCAATCCAGCCTGGACTGCGCGCGTGCACCTTCTCGTCCGTCCTTCCCTTCAGACAGGTGACTATACGTCTCCGTCCCTGGAAAGCATCCTTTGGATGCTTATTCCAGGGCGAGACCTAAAAAGGGACCTCTCTGGATTTCTTCTGCAATATTCAATCGAAATCTATAGTGCAATCACATGGAATAACCGACATACATTCACCAACCATTATACCGTGTAGATGTTCTAGCTAGCCAACAAGCTAGAGTGGGTCAAACTGTCTTACGGACACATTTTCAAGCATCTCCATCGGCCATTAGCTAGCCACCTCTTTTTGGGAGCACTGCTTTACATTAGACGCTAATCATATGTATCTACGGCCAACACATGCTACAAATGAAATGTTACGTTGTAAGCATCTATTCCTAGCATGTTGTGCCATAGATTCATATGCACTCACCTCCTTCCTGGAAAATGACTGAACGCAATTTTTCTATAATACATTTATTTTTCTAAAACATTACTTGCATGCTCATCTTTACTTTTTAATTTCCTGCTCCTATGCTAAGTTCACCTGATGAGTGAAAAACAATCTAATAAAGGAGCTGATGACTCTGTGCAATACAGACTAAAGGAGGTGTTGAAGATTATTTGTTTTTTTATTCAAGTTTATTTTTATTTGCATAGTTACTGAAACCCAGTGCAATACAACATAACATCCAATAAAACCATAAATACACAGTTAAAAAGGTAAGTGCTCCAATATCATGAAATCATTGTAGCAGCTTTGCGAACCTAAATCAACCTAATTTAGGTCCCCATAAACCATTTTTTAAATTGAAGAGTGTTGGAAATGGGATCCCCGGCTGGCCAGGGCTTTCGCCAAAGTCAGTCAGAGACCACCACTCCCAAGTCAGGGCAAGGGAGTTACACGCCAAGATAACCCCTGCTCACCCTCTAGGTAACGTGGCGCGAGCAGCAAGGCTAAACTTGGAGGCGATGTAAGTTAAGTATTTGCGCACGCACCCCAGCAACAACACCCAGGACCCACCACAAAGGAAACTCCACACAAGGTTATATAACAATAGCCTTTGTATTACACCAAAACACATTAGATAAAACACACACTTTACAATGTGCCAGAGGCACGGGCAGAATTTACAGGGGATATGTACAAGACAGGGCCACCTGGACCACTGTCAGGAATCAGAAGTAACACTTTCAGAAATAGCACTTAAAATGTAAATCACTGTAGCACAAAAATATAACACAACCAGTAATCACTGGTAACCAGGACCTCACTAGCACCACCTGTACTAGGAAGAAAACAACCACCTAAGTATCACAGTACCTGTAGGGGTGTAAGCACATAACACATGATGCAATGCATAACATTCATTCAGAGGTGTAAGGGAGGAAAACACATGATGCATCAACAATACATTCAGAGGTGTAAAAACAAGGCACATGACGCATAAAAACACATTCAGAGGTGCAGAAAATGAACAATTGCGCCAAACTCACGTAAGTCACCACCTGTGACTGTCCCTGTGTCCCAATGTCAGGGGGCCTAAACGTGGCAACTGCCCACAAAGTGCTGGGCAGTTGTAAAGCAATGCTGGTGGGGACAACGTTGGAGCCCCTCAGGCTCTGGCAAACTGTGGGATGGGGGCCTCGTGGCCCTAAACAAATGCAATGTCACCCAAGAGCCCCTCTGGGCTCTTAACCAACAATGGGGGCACTCAAGAGAAATGTGGCACAAACGTTGGAGTCCCCCCTCTGGGGACTCGAAATCAATAAATGCCCCTTGAAATGTAGGAGCCTCTCAGGGCTCCTGAATAACTGTGGCGCTGTTGAGCCTCTCAGGGCTCTGAAAACAACTGTGAGCCTCTTTGCTGGAGTCCCCCTCCTGGGGACTCAAAAAGGCAATGACCCCTTCTCTGATGCTTAGGCACTATCTTTAGGGCCCAGGTACTGTGTTTTCGAAGTCTGGGCCCTCTGGAACGCTCCTGTGCGCTCCCTACGATTACCGGCAATGGACCCTACCAAACCTCACGCATCTGGCGTGAGATGCGTTCACTGCAGCCGGTACAGACAAGGGAAGGGGTACGCTTGGGGGCCTGGAGGGGCGGGTACTGCCAAAGTGCCCCGACGCCCTCCTCTTTGCTTCTTGACACCGGCCCCCCACTCACCGGCTTGTAGGCTTCCTTTCTCGGCTCCGGGCTGTGTGGAGAGAGACTTCCTGCCCCTCTCTCTCTCTGGGCATGGGCTGACTCGGCAGCCAATAGCAGAGCGGCCTCCCTGACGAGCCTCCCTCTTCGGCTCTGGTCGCGCTGCTGAGGCAAATCCCGGGGAAAGAAGCAGGGGGTGAAAACTGCCGGGTGGGCACCGGCCCAAGGTGAGAAAAGCGCTCCGAGCGCTAGCAGGCCATAAAGCTCCCCCTGGTCTAGGGTTTCAGCAAAGGGCCAAATGAAAACACAGCGCACACAGCGCTAAAGGACATAAAAGCGCTCCCAGGCGCTAGGAGGAATTTAAAGCGCTCCCTGCGCAAACATGGCAAATAAAGCGTTAAGCGCTGGGGGCCGAAATCAAGCGCTCCCAAGGTCCAGGCAGAGTCCTTCAGCAAGGCAGGGGGGGGCAAGGCTGGGCCAGAGCCAGCACACTGGGTCTCCAGGCAGGGAGACACTCCAAGTGGCGGTCCTCCTGGACCCAGCAGCAGCAACAGCCCCCTCAGGATCCTGGAAGAGAACAAATTCTGTGGGGACACAGCCCCATTTTTATACAGTACATTCCTTTGTCTGAAGGTGCAGGGTGGGGGCGGAACCAGTCGCAGCTGGTTCTTGAGTACTCTGTTTACCCTCAACCACCCTCTCTATTCACTGGCAGGGCTTGGGTCGTTAGACACACCACAGGGGGGCGGAGCCAGCATTGTGTGGTGAAAACCCAGCCCATCCAGGACACAGGTACACTCCTCCCACACATCACTCATGCTAATCTCCCACTCACCACCGGGCAGACCCACCCAGACTTCCTGGAGCCTGGCATGCCAGCCAGCTCCAGCCAATCACACTCCAGCACCCTCACTGCACACGTACAGCCATGTCTAGGAATGACTCTTCCCCACTAGACACATACAGGCCGCACATACCATCTTGCAGCATTCACTCTCACGAGTTCACACATACCAGACTCGAGCCTGTACACCCCACGCATCAGGAACTACCAGGGACACATACATTCCCCATGCATTCCTATGGGCGGGCAGGCCTAGCTCAGCACATGCACTCAAAGTGCGCACGCACTTTCCACTGGGACACAGTGAAAGTGCGCAGAACCCAAAAATCACCATTGCCAGGTCACCATTACCAGCAGAAAGTCTAGGGGTGAACCTGCCCTAAGGCCCAAGTCCAACAAAGAGCCAGTCTGAGTTTTTCTGTTAATGGAAGATGCAGAAGTGTCAGATGGCAACCAGTTACTACACAGTAGTTCTGAATACAAAGTGCAGAGTGCATCGAAGTTTAAAAGAGCCACAATGTCAGCAAAGTGCCCAGATGAAGACTACTTAGACCAATGGCCCTTCTCTCAAGGTCCCTTTAATATTTGGGGATCATAGTCCAGGTACCAAACTAACTCGTTTTGGTATTTTCTTTTCCACCAGAGCAAGGTACTTTACTAGCCTACAGTGCTTCCATGATGGATGTAGCCCCAAATGATATTTCAAAAATTGTTCTTTGGTGGTTCTGGAGTAGCCTAGACTGAAATATTTTTGGAGAGCAAGTGTGCAGTAACGGTTTAATGTCATCCAGGCATGGGCTCTGTCTGGAAAAAGTTGCCTTGATTTCCACTAGCAAAAAAGTTTTTGTGCGAGATTCCTTGAAATAGGCTCTGCGGGCGATGCTTCTCTGTGCTGCAGCTCCTGCCATAAATAGTAGTTTAAGGTATTGGGGACTGCCTTCCTGATCTCATCCCAGCAGATTATAAATTCTTTGCCTCGCCAAAGACAGTATTTGCAGGCCGAACTCCAGCCGGATCTGTACTTGCGAGGTATATTTTGGAAGGCTGAATAGGAATCTGTATGCTTTACCTAAAATGCTGTCCAGTATTTTAGCGTGTCTACCTTTCAGGAGTTCGCTGCCATAAGTTATGGTTGGTAATATTTTGGCTTGTTCTACCCAGAGGAGAGGGGGCGGCGTGGGCCCTGTTAGTTTTTTGATAAAAGGTTCTTTAATGTTACTGCCAGTGCCAGCCCTTTCCTTTTGATGTCCTCCTACTGATGTGCCAATAGGTCCTATTTATCGAAAACTACACCTGGGTTTATGCATTCAGCTGCCATCTGGATTGTTGTGCTGCACCAATACCAGACCAGAGTCCTTTTTAGGTCTCGCCTAGCCTTACAGCGCGCATGCGCTGCTCACTCTGTGAGGCTTCTTGTAATCAAGCCAATTTCAGAAGTGGAGTCTAGGCTCCGCCCCTTCATTCCATTGGCTTGCGTCATAGTGCTTGCTAAGCCCTGGCTTTCCCTGGTCAGTGAGGCTTTTTAGTCCCTCCTTGTTATCGCCCGGTCTTCTTTTGGCCCCGCCCACCCGGACTGGATCTTTTACTTGCAGCGGTAGACTGTCTCCTTTAATTACTTGCCATGCCCTCTAAATTGTATGCTTAGTATTTTTCTCTAAATTGTATGTTTTTTTATTTCTATAATGAGTTGGCGCCCGCTTGGGACACCGCACTCACTTTATTTATATTTTCGCTGCATTCACTTCAGAGACACCGCGTTCTGTTATGTTTTTTTTTTGTTTTTTTTTTTACTTTAAAATTGAGCTCTGCGCCGCTTCAAGGACCTGGTTTATTTATATATTTACGTTCTGGAAGTCCGTGATCTCAGATTTTATAATGCTTCGTCAGTACAGCACGCCTAGAGCCTGGCCTCAGACATACCATGACTCCTAACCCCACTGGCCCTGCAGAGAATACCAGAGTCTACGTGATCACGCATGTTATAGTAATAAACGTGCTGGGGAATCACACAACCCATCAAACAAGCATTTGCAATGCAATTGGTCTCGCATTTGCGAAAATTTGAGCTATTGGCATCGTAAATGACAAGGCCTTATATTTATCTGTTTTCAAAACCAACACAAAGATAAAAGGTTTGTCATTTACAATGCCAGTAGCTCAAATTCTCGCAAATGCGATACCTATTGCATTGCAAATGCTTGTTATTGTTGATAGCCATTGTTTGTTTTTTCAAAATTGATGTTCAGACTATTCTCATCAGTTTTCCTGCATTGTGTCGAGGAGGTGTTGCAGACCCAGCTGAGTATTACTAACCAGGACCGCATCGTCTATGTACAGAAAGGTAGACTGTGCCATGCCCCCTAGCCTAGGGGCATGGGAGTTGCAGGTGTTAGGTTCTTGCGTCAGGTCAGCCATAAAGAGATTGAATAGTATGGTGGCAAGCGCATACCCCTGCTTCAGCTCTTTGCTTGTTAGTATTCATCTAGAGAGGTGTGTGCCCGCACCGTTTCACCTGCACCCACATGTTTGTGTGGAGCATTATGCGCTAATCCAATAGAGCCTGGGGAATATTCCAGCGGGCCAGTTTGCTCCAGAGCCTACCCCAGTCTACACGTTCAAAGGCTGCCCTAAAGTCTATAAAATCGAGATGAAGAGGCAGCTTTCACCATGTCGATGAAAAGTGACATAGCCAAGATGTTGGTTGTAGTGCCTGATGTTTTACAAAGCCATGTCTGATTGTGTAGGATTATGGCTTTCTCAGAGGCCCAAGATTAAATTTCCTCTAACAATGTCCCTGCAAAGTCTTTTGCTTTGTTCTCGATGAGGGCAACCAGACTGTATTTTTTCGCCAAGGACTTGTCTCCACTTTTGTTAATCGGAGAGATTTGTTGGGCCTTTCCATGAAGCTGGAAGTTTGCCCAGAAATCTAATTTCAACAACAAAGTGCATCTAAAGGTTCCGCCCAAAATTCTGCATTTTGTTTGAAGAGTGCCGTGGAAATGCCATTGGGGTCGGGGACCCCTTCTCTCCTTCCTTATGCAATTTATTTATTTATAAAGTTTTATATAGCGCGAACTTGCCAATAGGGTATCAGAGTGCTTTACAATTAGGATTGTAGCGTTACAAGTTACATCAGATACAAGAGCATAGTAAGGTACAGTACACATAAACAATGTTTCAATAATTCGTAGGAGGGAGGTGAGGAAGGAGTAATAGCGGGGAGACTAGGAGGAACAATGCCCAATGTCCAGCTGGGTAGGTGACGGTCAAGGGGGAAAACCAGGGCATATCTCCTCATTAGCTGTCAAGCATCTCCACCAGTCATCAGCCATATTGCTTAGGCCTCAGCGTTCAGGAAAAACAGTTTTTAGTTTATTTGATTTGCAAAGGTAATATATAGCTCTATCTAGACCCAGAGGTATCAGAGCGCATAACCAGGTACATCAAAAGGATTATAAAGCGCTGGCTAGACCCGTAGGTATCAGATCGCTATAACAGAGGAACATTGCGTTACAAATTACATCAGTTACAATCGCGTAGTAAGGTACAGTGAACAACGAGATTGAGAGAATTTATAGGAAAGGATGGGAGGAAGGAGCCCTAGTAGGAAGACGAGGAAGAACTGTGTCCAATGTCCGGAGAGACAAATAGAGAGGGAAAGGGGAGAGGTGGAGTGCCATCTAATTGAGTTTATTCAGGATGACTTTGAGGCATGCTGTGATTCGTCAGCTGATTGGGGTGAGGGTGATGAAGCTCTGTCACCCTTTGAACGGATTTCTTTAGGGGTATCCTTTGGCATCATTGTAGCTGCGTGGCGTGTGGCATTTGCAACCACTCCCGTGAGGGATAGATCCATTATCTACCCGCCCCCCCCCAGTAAAGTGTATGCTGTCATTTACCTTAATATCTGAGAATGGCCTTGCACAGACCTTGTCTTCTTGTGATCTATTGGCAGCCCCCTTCACTATCTGAAGTGTACTTTTTTTGTTGAAGAAATATTTGAAATTTTATGTCCTCCGGTTTATATCTCGGGGATCTTAGGATGCTAGTTATAGCCTTTTTGAGTTGCTTCAGTGGTTTCCATTGGGCATTTGGAATGCTCCCCCCCCCCCCCCCACTGGGAGCTTGGTGGAGCCTTATTTTAAGTGGTTTGGTTAATGTTTATTCCAATCTAGTGGCGAAGCATTACCATCTGCCTATAGCACAATTTGTTGTTCCTGTTTGTGCTATAGGAGGAGTCACCATACCTTATGACTCAAAAGACTTCTTCGAAGAAAAACAAGTTGCATATGTTCAATACTAGATGGCAGGAAAATGCTAAGCATATGAATCTATGGCACTTCATGCTACAAATAGATTCTTACAGGTTAAGTAACCTATTCTCTTCTTGTTACTTGGGTAACCGTTATTTCTTTAATAGCCTCTTCTCTTTCCTTTCATCTGTACTGTAGCTTTCAATAGTGGTTTTACCTAGCATTTTGTCTTCAAGTTGTCTTGTGACCATATGACCCGCAGTGTCTTTCTTTTGTTGTTTATTAAACTGTAGTATGCTTAGTCAGGTTTTGTTCTCTCAACCGTGGAGAAACACTGTCACATCTTCCTATTGTTCATAGGAAGAAATATTGCTTTTTAAAGTTCATAAATATGGGTACATTTATATATGTGCATTATTGTTTTGCAGGAAAGAGGATATCAAGGATCTGGAATCGGATAAGGAGGCTAATATGGAGGCTGAAATCAAGGCTGCTCGGGAAAGAGCTATTGTTCCACTGGATGCTCGAATGAAACAGTTCAGAGATATGCTGCTTGAGAGAGGGGTTAGGAAACTATCTTTTATGATTTATTTGAAACTTTTTTTGTCTTCCCTAGACAGTGCATTTACTGTCTCTACGAGACCTCTTGTTTTCTGACAGTGGGCTTACAGGCCACCCATCGCTTACCATTGGTAGCATCCATTGTCACTCATGTGCATGCTTCTTATTGGTCAGATGCAGTAGACTTCCTTCCGCTTCGTGTCTATTCCCTGGAGCATGGGTGCATTACTTGTGTCCTTCTACTGCTCATTCTTTTAGTCTCTACCTTTTTTTTTTTTTTAAATTAAAGCTTTCTACCAGAATGAGTCTTTTAGCTTTCTCCATTGTTTTTCTAATCTTTGTGTCCTCACAAATGTGTTGCTTGACCCCCCCCCATGTCCATTTTGCTAGACTCTCCCCACCCTTTCGTCTGTTGCTTGATCACCCCACCCACCCTCCCACCTCTGTGTTGCTTGTCCCTTCCACCTCTGTGTTGCTTTACCCCTGCCACAATGTCGCTTGACTCTACCGCCCACCCTCCCACCTGTGCTGCTTGACAACCCCCCCTCTGTGATGCTTGTCCCTCATGCCTGCTCTCCCGGCTCGGTGTTGCTTGACCCCCGCCTCGATGTTGCTTGAATCTCCTGCCCGTCCTCCTGCCTCGGTGTTGCTTGACCCGTCCGCCCGTCCTCCAGCCTTGTCTGTTGCTTCACCTCCCCCAACCTCCCCGGTCTGTTGCTTGACCCCCACCCTCCCCTGTCTGTTGCTTGACCCCCACCCTCCCCTGTCTGTTGCTTGACCCCCACCCTCCCCTGTCTGTTGCTTGACCCCCACCCTCCCCTGTCTGTGTTGCTTGACCCCTACCCTCCCCTGTCTGTGTTGCTTGACCCCTACCCTCCCCTGTCTGTGTTGCTTGACCCCTACCCTCCCCTGTCTGTGTTGCTTGACCCCTACCCTCCCCTGTCTGTGTTGCTTGACCCCCACCCTCCCCTGTCTGTGTTGCTTGACCCCACCCTCCCCGTCCCTGTTGCTAGACCCCCCCCACCCTCCCCGTCCCTGTTGCTAGACCCCCCCCACCCTCCCCGTCCCTGTTGTTAGACCCCCCCCACCCTCCCCGTCCCTGTTGTTAGACCCCCCCCACCCTCCCCGTCCCTGTTGTTAGACCCCCCCCACCCTCCCCGTCCCTGTTGTTAGACCCCCCCCACCCTCCCCGTCCCTGTTGTTAGACCCCCCCACCCTCCTCGTCCCTGTTGTTAGACCCCCCCCACCCTCCCCGTCCCTGTTGTTAGACCCCCCCACCCTCCCCGTCCCTGTTGTTAGACCCCCCACCCTCCCCGTCCCTGTTGTTAGACCCCCCCACCCTCCCCGTCCCTGTTGTTAGACCCCCCCCACCCTCCCCTTCCCTGTTGTTAGACCCCCCCCACCCTCCCCGTCCCTGTTGTTAGACCCCCCCCACCCTCCCCGTCCCTGTTGTTAGACCCCCACCCTCCCCGTCCCTGTTGTTAGACCCCCCCCACCCTCCCCGTCCCTGTTGTTAGACCCCCCCACCCTCCCCGTCCCTGTTGTTAGACCCCCCCACCCTCCCCGTCCCTGTTGTTAGACCCCCCCACCCTCCCCGTCCCTGTTGTTAGACCCCCCCCACCCTCCCCGTCCCTGTTGTTAGACCCCCCACCCTCCCCTTCCCTGTTGTTAGACCCCCCCCTCCCGGTCCCTGTTGTTAGACCCCCCCACCCTCCCCGTCCCTGTTGTTGGACCCCCCCACCCTCCCCGTCCCTGTTGTTGGACCCCCACCCTCCCCGTCCCTGTTGTTGGACCCCCCCCCACCCTCCCCGTCCCTGTTGTTGGACCCCCCCCACCCTCCCCGTCCCTGTTGTTGGACCCCCCCCCACCCTCCCCGTCCCTGTTGTTGGACCCCCCCCACCCTCCCCGTCCCTGTTGTTGGACCCCCCCCCACCCTCCCCGTCCCTGTTGTTGGACCCCCCCCACCCTCCCCGTCCCTGTTGTTGGACCCCCCCCACCCTCCCCGTCCCTGTTGTTGGACCCCCCCCACCCTCCCCGTCGCTGGACCCCCCCCCACCCTCCCCGTCCCTGTTGCTGGACCCCCCCCACCCTCCCCGTCCCTGTTGCTGGACCCCCCCACCCTCCCCGTCCCTGTTGCTGGACCCCCCCCACCCTCCCCGTCCCTGTTGCTGGACCCCCCCCACCCTCCCCGTCCCTGTTGCTGGACCCCCCCCACCCTCCCCGTCCCTGTTGCTGGACCCCCCCCACCCTCCCCGTCCCTGTTGCTGGACCCCCCCCACCCTCCCCGTCCCTGTTGCTGGACCCCCCCCACCCTCCCCGTCCCTGTTGCTGGACCCCCCCCACCCTCCCCGTCCCTGTTGCTGGACCCCCCCCACCCTCCCCGTCCCTGTTGCTGGACCCCCCCACCCTCCCTGTCCCTGTTGCTGGACCCCCCCCACCCTCCCCGTCCCTGTTGCTGGACCCCCCCCACCCTCCCCGTCCCTGTTGCTGGACCCCCCCCACCCTCCCCGTCCCTGTTGCTGGACCCCCCCCACCCTCCCCGTCCCTGTTGCTGGACCCCCCCCACCCTCCCCGTCCCTGTTGCTGGACCCCCCCCACCCTCCCCGTCCCTGTTGCTGGACCCCCCCCACCCTCCCCGTCCCTGTTGCTGGACCCCCCCCACCCTCCCCGTCCCTGTTGCTGGACCCCCCCCACCCTCCCCGTCCCTGTTGCTGGACCCCCCCCACCCTCCCCGTCCCTGTTGCTGGACCCCCCCCACCCTCCCCGTCCCTGTTGCTGGACCCCCCCCACCCTCCCCGTCCCTGTTGCTGGACCCCCCCCACCCTCCCCGTCCCTGTTGCTGGACCCCCCCCACCCTCCCCGTCCCTGTTGCTGGACCCCCCCCCCACCCTCCCTGTTGCTGGACCCCCCCCCCACCCTCCCCGTCCCTGTTGCTGGACCCCCCCCCACCCTCCCCGTCCCTGTTGCTGGACCCCCCCCCACCCTCCCCGTCCCTGTTGCTGGACCCCCCCCACCCTCCCCGTCCCTGTTGCTGGACCCCCCCCACCCTCCCCGTCCCTGTTGCTAGACCCCCCCCACCCTCCCCGTCCCTGTTGCTAGACCCCCCCCACCCTCCCCGTCCCTGTTGCTAGACCCCCCCCACCCTCCCCGTCCCTGTTGCTAGACCCCCCCCACCCTCCCCGTCCCTGTTGCTAGACCCCCCCCACCCTCCCCGTCCCTGTTGCTAGACCCCCCCACCCTCCCCGTCCCTGTTGCTAGACCCCCCCCACCCTCCCCGTCCCTGTTGCTAGACCCCCCCCACCCTCCCCGTCCCTGTTGCTAGACCCCCCCCACTCTCCCTGTTGCTAGACCCCCCACCCTCCCTGTTGCTAGACCCCCCCACCCTCCCTGTTGCTAGACCCCCCCACCCTCCCTGTTGCTAGACCCCCCCACCCTCTCCCTGTTGCTAGACCCCCCCACCCTCCCTGTTGCTAGACCCCCCACCCTCCCTGTTGCTAGACCCCCCCACCCTCCCTGTTGCTAGACCCCCCCACCCTCCCTGTTGCTAGACCCCCCCCACCCTCCCTGTTGCTAGACCCCCCCACCCTCCCTGTTGCAAGACCCCCCCACCCTCCCTGTTGCTAGACCCCCCCCACCCTCCCCGTTGCTAGACCCCCCCCACCCTCCCCGTCCCTGTTGCTAGACCCCCCCCACCCTCCCCGTCCCTGTTGCTAGACCCCCCCCACCCTCCCCGTCCCTGTTGCTAGACCCCCCCCACCCTCCCCGTCCCTGTTGCTAGACCCCCCCCACCCTCCCCGTCCCTGTTGCTAGACCCCCCCACCCTCCCCGTCCCTGTTGCTAGACCCCCCCACCCTCCCCGTCCCTGTTGCTAGACCCCCCCCACCCTCCCCGTCCCTGTTGCTAGACCCCCCCCACCCTCCCCGTCCCTGTTGCTAGACCCCCCCCACCCTCCCCGTCCCTGTTGCTAGACCCCCCCCACCCTCCCCGTCCCTGTTGCTAGACCCCCCCCACCCTCCCCGTCCCTGTTGCTAGACCCCCCCCACCCTCCCCGTCCCTGTTGCTAGACCCCCCCCACCCTCCCCGTCCCTGTTGCTAGACCCCCCCCACCCTCCCCGTCCCTGTTGCTAGACCCCCCCCACCCTCCCCGTCCCTGTTGCTAGACCCCCCCCACCCTCCCCGTCCCTGTTGCTAGACCCCCCCCCACCCTCCCCGTCCCTGTTGCTAGACCCCCCCCACCCTCCCCGTCCCTGTTGCTAGACCCCCCCCACCCTCCCCGTCCCTGTTGCTAGACCCCCCCCACCCTCCCCGTCCCTGTTGCTAGACCCCCCCCCACCCTCCCCGTCCCTGTTGCTAGACCCCCCCCCACCCTCCCCGTCCCTGTTGCTAGACCCCCCCACCCTCCCCGTCCCTGTTGCTAGACCCCCCCACCCTCCCCGTCCCTGTTGCTAGACCCCCCCCACCCTCCCCGTCCCTGTTGCTAGACCCCCCCACCCTCCCCGTCCCTGTTGCTAGACCCCCCCACCCTCCCCGTCGCTAGACCCCCCCCACCCTCCCCGTCGCTAGACCCCCCCCACCCTCCCCGTCGCTAGACCCCCCCCACCCTCCCCGTCGCTAGACCCCCCCCACCCTCCCCGTCCCTGTTGCTAGACCCCCCCCACCCTCCCCGTCCCTGTTGCTAGACCCCCCCCACCCTCCCCGTCCCTGTTGCTAGACCCCCCCCACCCTCCCCGTCCCTGTTGCTAGACCCCCCCACCCTCCCCGTCCCTGTTGCTAGACCCCCCCACCCTCCCCGTCCCTGTTGCTAGACCCCCCCCACCCTCCCCGTCCCTGTTGCTAGACCCCCCCCACCCTCCCCGTCCCTGTTGCTAGACCCCCCCACCCTCCCCGTCCCTGTTGCTAGACCCCCCCCACCCTCCCCGTCCCTGTTGCTAGACCCCCCCCACCCTCCCCGTCCCTGTTGCTAGACCCCCCCCACCCTCCCCGTCCCTGTTGCTAGACCCCCCCCACCCTCCCCGTCCCTGTTGCTAGACCCCCCCCACCCTCCCCGTCCCTGTTGCTAGACCCCCCCCACCCTCCCCGTCCCTGTTGCTAGACCCCCCCCACCCTCCCCGTCCCTGTTGCTAGACCCCCCCACCCTCCCCGTCCCTGTTGCTAGACCCCCCACCCTCCCCGTCCCTGTTGCTAGATCCCCCTCCCTCACCCGTCCCCCGTCGCTAGACCCCCACACCCCACCCTCCCCCTCCCCGTCGCTAGATCCCCGCCGTCCTGCGTCCATGTCGCTTGACCCTCTGCCGTCCTGCGTCCATGTCGCTTGACCCTCTGCCGTCCTGCGTCCATGTCGCTTGACCCTCTGCCGTCCTGCGTCCATGTCGCTTGACCCTCTGCCGTCCTGCGTCCATGTCGCTTGACCCTCTGCCGTCCTGCGTCCATGTCGCTTGACCCTCCGCCGTCCTGCGTCCTTGTCGCTTGACCCTCCGCCGTCCTGCGTCCATGTCGCTTGACCCTCCGCCGTCCTGCGTCCATGTCGCTTGACCCTCCGCCGTCCTGCGTCCATGTTGCGTGACCGCTGCCACTTCACTCTTGATCAACCCACCCTCATCCATGTTGCTGGGCCCACCATCCACCCCCTTATTGTTTGACTCCACACTCCCACCTTTCCTTCTGTTATCCATTTTGTAACTCACCCCCGGCTCCTCCCACCCTCCATTGTCCATCATCTTTCCCCAAGCCTATCCCTTCCTCCCCCTATTGTAAGTGTAGGCCCTCGGCTCAGTCTCCCTCCCTTTTTGTTGCCTCCGGCCTACCCTCTCTGTGCAACCTTCCACCACATTAGTAAACAAAAAAGCCCTGTAATGCAGCCAGCGCTGACCACATCAGTGTTTTGTTCCCACACCCTTGATGATCTCTGTTCCCTGACCCATACATCCTTCCTCCGTGTTGCTTCCCATCCGGCCAGAAGTAAGAAAAAAATCCTATGACTTGGCCAGTGCTGGCAGCGTGCAGCACCTATCTTTTTCCTTTCAGCCATGCTGCTTGGCAGCCTTTCTGTTATGCAATATGGTTAAGACTTTGACAAAGCCCATAGCTTTCTCGTAAGCAAGACCTATTGGCTTTGCCTGTGCTTGTTAAATGTGTGATGTTGATTGAGAGGGGAAGAATCCTCCTATGTGACGGATTCTTCAGCTCAAAAAAATATTCTTGAGTAAATCAAACCATTTTGAAAGGCATCAGAGAAGTAGAAGCAAAAACTTCAAGGCTTTCCTCTGTGATGGATTCTAAATGTCACTCAGTAGTGGTAGTTTTAATGACTAATTAGGTGTGTGCGACTTCTGTGTAATTATCCGATGGTTTGCAGGACCAATTAATGTGCCAGGCTGCCATGCTAACCACCCGCTGCTTGTCATCTATTAGTGATGGGAAGTTCAGCGTTGGTTCAGACACATCCTCTTTTTAACTGATATTCTGTAATTTGTAATTCTGCATTACTTAGCCTTTGTAACATTTGTGAAATTCGTATTCCTAAAGCCATTTTTAATGGTTATATAAATTCCTATTTTACAGGTATCTGCTTTTTCAACTTGGGAAAAGGAGCTGCACAAGATAGTTTTTGATCCCCGGTACTTGCTGCTGAATCCTAAGGAAAGAAAACAGGTATCTGGTCTTTTGAATTTGTGCTGTTTGTACATCTTTTGCCCCCCTGATGTCATTCATTTAATATTGTAGCACATCTGTACTGTAATCTCCTTTCCCTTTGTGATGTGCAAATATACATTAGACACTTGTGTGTATTTATTTCCTCAAGAAATCTACTCACTATGGCGAACCAGATGTTATCAGGGCGAGCTATCTTTAGGGACTACTGGCTTGGTCTGGCGAGACTCCAGCTGACAAAGCAGGTGTTCTTTTAATTCAGATAGTGAAAGAGTAATAACAATGCCTTTAAATCTTGTTACATTTGCTGTGTGTGTGACAGAGGTCAGCCTATGTCTTCTTACAAATTGCACCTTAGTGTACCTGAGATTGTGTTTACAGAATGCTCTAACTTTGCAGTCGGAGAAAGACAAGTAAAATTACCTGTCTGACAATCATGCTGTGTGAAATGAAAAGCTATAAATTGTCCATTTTCTTTTCTAACCCATTTAAATAGCTTGTAAATTAATTATACAAGTTATTTAAAATATTTCAATAGTTGGGAGACCACTTTTTTTTTTTTAAGTCAACCTCTACCAAATAGTGCAGCCGTCTGATTTGCCGAAGACGTCTTGGAGACATTCATGAAGCTTCCCAGGAAACGCGTTCCTCCTGTTGCTTAGCATTGGCTTTGTGGTTGTAGCACATATTTTCTGGCTTTCTATTTGGTGGCTTTATTTGTTTTAGGCTGTCCTGGGTGTTTTCTTCCCTCCAATGGAGCAAAGTCTTTTCATGCCATCTCCCCTTGTTGTATACTTGTACGAGTGCTTCTTTCTATAAAAAGGCCTGGTAATCTTGTTTTAATTCTGAAGTGTGATGAAATCAAATATTAAACTAGAATTGAAACAAATCGGAAGACTTTACCTGATGATGTGCAGATAAATATTTGACAACCCTATTTCCCCATTATCATTTCTGCTCTATTTAGTTTTATCTGATGAGACGTCTAGCAGGCGATTCCTTACCTTTGAATTATCCACAGGATCCGGAAACTTTTCTACAGCAGTACCTCTGCGCATCAATAGAGGGCGTTGAGTGACTCCATAACGTTCAGCAGATGTGACTGACAGAGACCATATAAGCCCTCCCCTGAGGTGATGACGTTAGTTTCTTCCTTTCCGCGTGGACCCGGAGAGCTGTACCTCTGGCCAATATTGGCCTACCTCGTTGTTGGTGACAAAACTGTGTGCTTCTTTCTGGATATCTTTAGGGTATTGTGAACGAAGATGTCGACCCCTACACCCTCATCCTATTTGCATGTGGTGTCTGGGCGTGCACGGTGACTCCGAACGGTACAGCTCATGTCTTCAGGTTTGGTCTTATGCATTGCATGAGCGCCCCTTGACACTGTTAGCAGCACGGTGGTCGAGGGCCCCTTCTCAGTCACGCTCCCCTTCTCAGTCGCGCTCCCCTTCTGAGTCGCCCTCCCCTTCTCAGTCGCCCTCCCCTTCTCAGTCGCCCTCCCCTTCTCAGTCGCCCTCCCCTTCTCAGTCGCCCTCCCCTTCTCAGTCGCCCTCCCCTTCTCAGTCGCCCTCCCCTTCTCAGTCGCCCTCCCCTTCTCAGTCGCCCTCCCCCTTCTCAGTCGCCCTCCCCCTTCTCAGTCGCCCTCCCCCTTCTCAGTCGCCCTCCCCCTTCTCAGTCGCCCTCCCCCTTCTCAGTCGCCCTCCCCCTTCTCAGTCGCCCTCCCCCTTCTCAGTCGCCCTCCCCCTTCTCAGTCGCCCTCCCCCTTCTCAGTCGCCCTCCCCCTTCTCAGTCGCCCTCCCCCTTCTCAGTCGCCCTCCCCCTTCTCAGTCGCCCTCCCCCTTCTCAGTCGCCCTCCCCCTTCTCAGTCGCCCTCCCCCTTCTCAGTCGCCCTCCCCCTTCTCAGTCGCCCTCCCCCTTCTCAGTCGCCCTCCCCCTTCTCAGCCGCCCTCCCCCTTCTCAGCCGCCCTCCCCCTTCTCAGCCGCCCTCCCCCTTCTCAGCCGCCCTCCCCCTTCTCAGCCGCTCTCCCCCTTCTCAGTCGCCCTCCCCCTTCTCAGTCGCCCTCCCCCTTCTCAGTCGCCCTCCCCCTTCTCAGTCGCCCTCCCCCTTCTCAGTCGCCCTCCCCCTTCTCAGCCGCCCTCCCCCTTCTCAGTCGCCCTCCCCCTTCTCAGTCGCCCTCCCCCTTCTCAGTCGCCCTCCCCCTTCTCAGTCGCCCTCCCCCTTCTCAGTCGCCCTCCCCCTTCTCAGTCGCCCTCCCCCTTCTCAGTCGCCCTCCCCCTTCTCAGTCGCGCCTTCCCAGACTTTACTGCATAGGCGCAGTGTCTGACACCCCTCCTGTTCCCCCAGTGTCAGAGCGAGAATCTGTCCTGCAACTTCCAGTGTTTCCGCACTGAGGTGATTCTTGCTCATATGATGGAATACTCTCTCTCCCTTCAAGCCATTTTTGGTTCTCAGCCTCCCTCTGGTGTGCGTCTCGGCCCCAAGGAGGTCAGTGAGGCCTTGACTAACTCCGAACCGGCGGGACCTCCCTTAGTGTCAGTTAGGCCTACAGAATCCATGATCAACCCCTTATTGGCTCCAGTGCACAGCCCTTTGGGTTCCTACCTGAGATGCCAGTGTTGGATCCGCCGGCACCGCTTTCTGTGTCGGCGGCACCAATCGCCCCTACTTTGCCACTCCACCCTGACGCCGAGGTGTCTTCTCTTCGACGTCTAGATCAGCAGCGGTGGAATAGTTCTTTTTGGGCTACTTTCCTCTGCTTTCAGGGGAGCCTCTTGCTACTTTTCCTTGGAACACTGGTATTTTGGTGATGAAATAAATGAAGTTCCTAAGCCTTCTCCTAGGTTTCATTGGATGTCGGACCTTGGTGAAGCTAGTGAACTTGATTCTTCCTCATCCTCTAGCCTATTTTCTCCTCCTAGCCTCGCTTTGGAGTCTAGCTCGGCTTTTACTGAACTTTTGCGGCTCTGGGGCTGCAGCTTCCTTCTGTTGAGGTAGCTATTGATCCCCTACTTGAGTCGTTAATGAGGTCCAAACGAGAACTGAACCTGTGCTCCCCTTCCTGTGAAGCCCTCTTTAATATTTGTTTAGCACTTGGGCAAACCAGTTTCAAGGTCCTCTATGTGGCAGTCTGTAGCTCATAGGCACCATCCTGTCCCTGGAGACCTGCTCTGCCTTTTCCGTCAGTCTACTCCGTGCTCTTTATGGGTCAGGCTGCTACAGCCTTACTCGACATCAGTGCCACGCTTGAAGTCCCTCCAGACAGGGAGTCTAAAAGTCTAGATGCTCTTGGTAGATATCTCTTTTCAGCCACCAGCTCCGTTTTTCGGTCCCTTAGTAAGGCTAGTGTTTTGGGCCGTTTTTCTCCCCCTTTCTCTCCTCCGTCCCTGATGACTCTCAGGACACTCTTACTCAGATGATCCAGAATGGATGCCAGGTAGCTAAATTGCTGATTCGTTGTGGCATGAATACCACAGATTCCGTCGGATGAGCAATGACCCTTTAAGTAGCTCTTTTCCTGTGTGCCTTGCAATGTCCCTCTGGCTTTTCTGAGGCTGTCCAGTCTGTCTTGGTGGTCATGCCTTTCGATGGTTAATATCTGTTTGGCTCTCAAACTTTATACTGTTTTTGGTGAAGTTGGAGTGGAGTGAAATCTTAATATCCGATTGCTATACCGTCCTTGTGTTCCCCCCGTACTCAGTCTGCCCGTGGATGGTCTCCATCGTTTCTTTTATGTGTGAGCCGTAATAGGGCAGTGCCAGTTGGCCTCTTCTTTTCACTCACGAGTGGCATCCAGTGTGGTGCAACTGCCCTGTCAGGCATTTTCTTTTGTATCATTCTTACCCTGTTGATGACAGGTGGTGGTCCCTGGTTGTTTTGGAACGCATCTTAATTTTTGGCCCTATTTGGTTTCTATGCCTGTTGCTGCACTGTGTTCTCTTGCTTTGTACCAAAGTTCTGATAGGGGTATTTTCATGGTATTTTGCAGATACACTGTTGCCTTGTTCTACTGGGTACTTAGTTTGTATGCTTTACAGGTATTCCTCCATAGGTTTCTGACACCATAGTACCTGTTAGAGGGGGGCTCCACATGCCATGCTTTGGTGCACTGGTACAAGTCGGAAGATGGTGAACAGGGTTCCTCCTTGACACCCCTCCCCCGCCCCCTGAGTGTTTCTCCACACTAGCCAGTGTTTTTTTTTTTCCTTCCGCTCTATCTGGAGCCCTTCTTTCCTAGCAGACACAAAGGAAGGGGCATGGTTCTTAGCTTAGGGTGCATTGTCTGGTTTTGTCCTAGGTGGTGTCCTTTCTTTCTCTCTTCAGGCTTTCGCACTTCTTGTCAATAAAGCAAGCAGAAAAAACTTCTCACCAAGATATATATTTAATCAGCGGAATCTCTCACCATCTCAAAAATGCTCGCTAAGAGTCTTAGACCTAGAGGAGCCCGGACACAAATACGCCTGTATATGCAATCAATAAACATAAACTTGTTTAAATATTATTTGTTCGAGGCATATGAGCTACAGATCGTACACTTTTGCAATAGATCGCCACCTGGTGTTGGGCTCGGATGATTGCAGGTTGTTGTATTCTTGGAAGAAGTCTTTGTAGTCACGAGATAGGTGACTCCTCCCTTGGACAATACTGTGCATGGTCATCGACTCCATCCTCAGATTGTTTTTTTCCGCCACTGTGTTCGGATGAAAGTTTTCCACTCCGCTAGAAAAGACTTTTTAAGCAACTTCGAAGCGTAGAAACTTTATACAAACATTATCGACATCGAATAAACTTTTTGACATCATCAGCTACATTCCGGTGCGTCGACGCGGGCCGTTGGGCCTATCGGCGCCGTACGGCCTACGCCTCATGGACAGAACTCCATTCAAGAGATGCCCGGTATGTCGAGCAAAATTCCCTCATAGCGACCATCACAAGGTCTGCAACCTCTGTCTATCGCCGGAACACGACGAGTGGACCTGCACAGCTTGTGCATCCTTCCGATCGAAGAAGACCATTCGGGATCGGAGGATACGTCGACACGAGATGAGGAGAACGGCCCCAGCACCGGAGGCCATCTTCGAGGAGGAGATCGTCGAAGAAGACATCTCCGAGGGCGAGGACATCTCTGAGGACGAGGCTCCACTCGCCGCCGAGGAAGACTCGCCTGATCTCCAGATCATATCAGAGGCAGAGGACTCCGATGACTCGATCCCATCTCGTCAACCCGTGAGTACTCTTGCCCCTGCACAACAGACACTACCCAAGCCAAAGGTCAGCACTCCGCCCATGGGGCCCAGTCGAGACCGAAATATTCCCTCAAACGCCCCGCCTTCGGGCTCGGCTCAGAGGAAAACTACGCCTTCCGGTGCCTCGGCACCGACAAAACACATGCCAATTCCACCTCTTCCATCGGCACCGAAGCATACACATCCTTCGACACCGAAGAATTCTTCGACGCCGAAGCCAAAACGCCCTTCGGTGCCCAAAGACAAAGATCCTTCGGCACCCAAACCAACAGATGCACCGGTGCCGAAGCCGAAAACTGTATCTGATCCGCAAAAAGCTCCGGATCCAAAACCTTCCGGTTCTGAAAATAAAGATGGAAAGCCAGCGTCCGAAGCCTCAAGGCCAACGAGACCTGTCTCCATTCCAAAACTTCAACCTCTGTACCAAAGACTCCAAGGCCTGATTCAGAGACACCTAAACCCTCTAACAAGCCTACCAAGCCAAAACCACCTTTGGCACCGAAAAATTTGCCACGGGACTCTAACGCCTCCTACAGCAAAAAACACAAAACAACCCCTATCGGCACCAAAAAAATCGACGCCGAAGAAGATTGGAGAGGAAGAAGAACTGTTTAGACCAGATCCTAAACAAAAGAAAGTCCATATCAATCCAAAAACTGGACATGTGGAAGCTATTCCTTACAAAAAGAGACCAGCAGACACACCACTTCTACCTGTGGTTCCTGCCAAAAAGAAAGATTGTTCAACTTCTCCAATGCACCCTTCCTCTCCTTCACCTTCTTCCTCTCCTATCCCTCCTTACATTTCACCTGCAGTTTCTCCTGTTCAATCTCCTGCATCATCACACCACACTGATGAGGAGTATGATCTAGGTGGAGGGAATGACATACCAGAGCCAAATGCATACCCTGTAGATGAAGATATCAATGCAGATACATACCCTAGAGATGACGATTTATATGACTTCGCACCACACAATGTGCCCGACATTCCTGATCCTCAGTCCTACCCAACAAAACCTTCCCCTCCAGAAGATAGTATTGGGTTTAATCATCTCTTAAATAGAGCTGCCCTTTACCAAGGGGTTTCAATGCACTCTGGTGCTATTGATGAGCATGTTTTACTTGATACATTTGAGCAGTCACAAAGGTCTACGCAAATACTACCCATGATCAAAAGAGTCATTAAACATGCTCCAGGAGTATTTAAAGACCCGGTACATTGTTGAGTGTTAAATCCACGAACAGAAAAGAAATATAGACCGCACCATCTGATCCAGTCTATATTAAGGGACGTCTGCCACTAGACTCTAGTAGTGTCCAATGCACGGAAAAGGGCTAATTCCCAGACTTCCGGTGACACGTCCCCACCTGACAAGGAATCCAAAGTTATTGATGCATCAGGGAAACGGATTGCTGCGCAGGCTACAAATATATGGCGCATAGCAAATACACAAGCCCTGCTCTCACGCTATTACAGGGCTCACTACGACCAATTAGAAAAACTGCTAGAACACCTCCCAGATCAATACAAAGATCAGGCAACAGAGCTCATACAAGAAGGTAAATTAATATCTAATGCCCCAATTAAATGTGCACTAGATGTAGCTGACACAGCATCCAGAGCAGTCAATACTAGTGTTATACTCAGACGACATGCGTGGTTACGTATTTCAGGGTTTAAAACTGAGGTTCAGACTACCATCTTGAACCAGCCCTTCAATCAAAACCAATTGTTTGGCCCGAAAGTAGACGCTACACTGGAAAAGATGAAGAAAGACACAGCTAAGTCTATGGGTGCATTACAATTAGGGCTCCTGGTTTTATGGTATTTATTTTTTTACCATTTCCGTCTGTATTTATCCATATTTATGTTTTTTTTGCATTTTTTCTGTATTTATCCACATTTATTTTTGCCACAAGCGAAATACGACGCTACAGCTAGTATTTTTGGACATTTATTTAAATTGACAATTTTATTAGTTTTCTAGTACAATATAATATATATTGTACTAGAAAACAAATAAGCTTTGGCATAGCCAATAGGTCTCGCCTTTGGAAACTTATAAGTATTTAGTTATGCAGCACAATATCCTTGGTGCAACAACATCAACTGTTGCATGGACAAACACTTATAAGGTCCCAAAGGCGAGACCTATTGGCTATGCCAATGCTTGTTAAGGTTTATGGTTCGATAATGGGGCCACTTTTATGTTGGTGCCAAGATAGGAAGGAAGTGCACGTGAAAGCGGCTCATACATGAATAAATAGGACTATGCCAGCTCTGGCATCAGGCTACCGTGCTGAGCCAGGCCTTGCTGCCACTTACTAATTGTAACCGCTACAGCCTGTGATGCCCACAAGGCTACTGACCTAGAGTACCAGCAGGCTAAGGGGTCCCTGCTCTCAGCAGCAGCGGTCCCTCCATTTAGTTAGTGCAGGCTGTGATGCCAACTTAAAAGGGGCTCCAAATCTGAGACAACAATAAAATTAAACAAATACAAAGTGGTTGGGGTACCTATTGCATGGACTGGGCAGTCAGGTAGGCAGTGTAACCAGGTCAACTATAGACATTTGGGTACTTCAGAGGGAACCGGGCAGCCAGGGGCTCCTCTGGAGAGTTCAGTTACTGGAATGGCACGGGTGCCTATGAGATGGTAGTGTGGCCAGACCCAGTGCAGTGTAGTACTCGGAGACAGCCAGTAGTGTCAGGTGGCAGTCTCTCTCTCTATTCTCATGGAACCCTGTCTCACCTATTGAATGTATGGAGGATAATTTCAAATAATAAAGCGCCATTATGCTCGTGTGCCAATTCTCTATGCGGCATGGCAATTGTGTTAATCAAATAATGTTTTCCCCAAAAAACCCTGAACGCAGACATGCCCCAGAGCAAACATAAATAAATTGTTTTTTCTATCAAACTGTTTCAAAGATTGAGACACAAACTGATTACGAAGAAAGATTATTGTGTTGCGGGTCTCTCTATTAGAATATCAAAACCACAAAGGCAGTCACTATGGAAATCGCTGAGAAACAATTGATCTAAAGGGCATTTCAATTTAGCTGTACCTGGAAACTTGCACTCGTTTTTTATTTTAATTTGAGAACACCCTATGCATAGATCCATCCATCTCTGGCACGTTTACTTTTTTGGTACTGTCTCGTGTAATACAAAAAAAATTCTGTCACATCTTGCTCGTGTTTAATTTAAAAGTGCTTGTGGCACTTGATGGGCACTTGTAAACATACATTTATTTATCCTCAAGAGTTCTCATCTTTTGAAATAGCTTTCCATGCAGAATGGATGCACAAGCCTTTGCACAGTCAGTAGGAACTATTGGACTAGAAACAAAAGAAATCTGGGGTGTTTTTCGCTCCTTCCTGGCACCATAATTTCTGAGGGACTGTCGCTCATTCACAACTGGAAACACTTACAATTCAGATTAAATAGCTTTCTCAGCATTTTTGTCGCAGCCTTCGCGTTTATGGGTCCTCCAAATTCTCCATGGACCGCATCCACCACAAAGCACATGACATGTTTAAGTGTAGCCTAGTTTCTTACGGAGAAGACTAAGGTGTTTAATGCATGTCTCTGCCACATTTTAATTAGCCATAAGGACTCCTTTCTTCTAAATTGCTCTTCTGGTTTTCGGTACTGAACCCTGCACTAGGTTATCTTTGCCTGTGGCAAAGACATTTTAACTCGTCAACATTGGCTTTTTCACTTTGGAAGAGAGACAATTTTTGTGGCATTGCAGCAACCTTAGTCAAGCCTGCCTTTCACACCTCATTTACGGTGATGGGAGGGGAGGGGCAGGAGCAAATCACAAGCCCTGCAGCCAGCGACGCAACTAGAGCCACATTTAGTGGGGGGCTGGGAAAACATTTAGTGGGGGGGGGCGCCTCTCCTAGCAATACTTAAATTGGAGATACAGAGGCTCTAGAAGTGGTGACAAAACAACAAAGCAAGTTAGAGGTCTTTTAAAGACCTGTGAAGTACTCGGTTGCGGCTGTGCCCGGGAAGCTGACTCAGCCCAGGCAACCACACACAAGGGGGGGGGGGGGGCGGTCTGCAGCTGAGGAACTTGGCAAGTCACCTCGGCTGGAGCACGGCAGCACGCGCAATTTACTCGTATTTAACCACATCTACATATAAATACAGACAAAGGAAAAATAGTTTTCCATCTGTATTTATGTGTAAATATCCGTTTGAACGGCAAACCGGGAACCCTATTTACAATCCACACAGACTAGAAGTTCTTTTCGCCGCTCCTTTTATAGAGGAGGCTCTAAGCAAACCGGCGCAGATACGACATCATCTTTCAAAACGCACACACAGACCTCCTATAACAAAGGCTACTTTAGAGGAGGTTACAGAGGCAATAACAATAAGGGAAGAGGTAGAGGTAATAACAACCGCTCCTCTTCTACTCCCAAACAGTGACTTCCCTCTGCCTCCCCTACAGCATTCCACTCCAGATTATCACAGTTCCTACATGTCTGGAATTCCATCACAACAGACAGGTGGGTGAGACAAATTATCCAACATGGCTACTGCCTAGAACTCACAGCAACCCCCCCAAACATACCACCCAGGCAGCGTCCAATGTTCACAGACCATATGACTCTGCTTCAACAGGAAGTTCTAGCACTTCTACAAAAGGATGCTGTTCCTTTAGAAGAACAGGGAACAGGAGTTTATTCCCTGTACTTTCTAATCCCCAAGGACGGGACACTACGGCCAATTCTCGACCTCAGGCCCCTCAACCATTACATACAATCAGATCATTTTCACATGATCACTTTGCAACAAGTACTCCCACTGCTACAACAAGGCGATTTTCTTTCAACACTAGACCTAAAGGACGCCTACTTTCACATTCCTATACATCCTGCTCACAGGAAGTATTTAAGGTTTGTCATACAAGGACAGCACTACCAATTCAAAGTCCTTCCATTCGGGGTCACAACAGCACCACAAGTGTTCACAAAGTGCTTAGCAGTAGTAGCGGCACATCTCAGAAGACAACAGATACAGGTCTTCCCTTACCTCGACAATTTGCTCATAAAAGCAACATCATTCAGTCAATGTGTCCAACACACAAGACAAACAATTCAAACATTGCACAACTTAAGGTTTACCATAAACTACACAAAGTCGCACCTAGAGCCTTCGCACGTTCATCAGTATCTAGGAGCTACCATGAACACATCTACAGCTCTAGCGTATCCCAGTCTAGCCAGGATACAGAGCATTCAGACCTTAGTCTCCATTTTTCAACACCAGCAGTCTCTCTAAGCCAGAGTGTTCATGAGACTTATAGGCATGATGACGTTTTGCATCTTCATAGTTCCACATGCAAGACTGCAAATGCGCCCATTACAAGAATGTCTAGCACGACAGTGGAATCAGGCTCAAGGTCAGCTCACAGACCTGGTGTTGGTAGACGACCGTACATATCGCGCTCTGCAATGGTGTAACACCAAAAACTTGACAAGAGGACGGACGTTCCTAGAGCCTGTTCCACAGATAGTGCTCACAACAGACGCATCCCTCACAGGATGGGGAGCCCATCTCTTACACTATACCACACAAGGCCAATGGAACAAACAAAAAAAATGTTCCATATCAACCATCTAGAGCTGCTAGCAATCTTCCTAGCACTCAAAACGTTTCAAGTGCAAGTACAAAACAAAGCTGTCTTAATCCGAACGGACAATATGACAGCCGTGTACTATATACAAAAACAGGGGGGGGGACACACTCTCTACAACTGTCCCAGCTCGCGCAGAACATTTGGAGATGGGCCATTCCTCAAAAAATACACCTGACAGTAGAACACCTTCCAGGAATTCACAATCAGATAGCAGATCTGTTGAGTCGACAGTCACAACAGATTCACGAATGGGAAATACATCCACAAATTCTTCAACCATTCTTCCAAATTTGGGGGCATCCACAGATAGATCTGTTTGCCACCCACGAGAATGCAAAATGCCCAACCTTCGCCGCCAGGTTTCCACACCCACGGTTGGAAAGGAATGCGATATGGATGAACTGGTCCGGCAGATTTTCCGCCTCTCCCACTCATTCCACTAGTAGTGCCCAAACTCAGACAACAGTCTCTCAAGGTAATACTAGTAGCTCCCACATGGGCACGTCAGCTGTGGTTCACCACACTACTAGATCTCTCACTGGTTCCACAATGAAAGTTAAAGCTCACGCCTTCCCTGTTAACACAGAACCATGGAGAAATAAGACACCCAGAACCAAGCCAACTGAATTTGCGATCTGGCTCCTGAAGTCTTAGAGTTTGGTTACTTAAACCTGCCACCAAACTGTATGAACATAATTAAAGAAGGCAGAAGACCCACTACCAGAGCGTGTAATGCCGCTAAGTGGAAACGATTTGCAATATATTGTAACAATAATCACATTGTTTGTTATTTAGAAAAGAAATTCTTCTATACTTTCTTCATAGAGGTATACATTGTTGATTATAACAAATTAACAATACTGTGGAAAGGGGAAAATATAAATACCTCTGGCCACACACACCTCACATACTCTCATTCATACACCATTCATTACTCACTAAAGCAAACATTAAATGTAACAAGCATCAGAAGACCAAGATATGTCTTATACCCAAATGGATCTAAAGAAGCAGACATCTTTTTCTTTGGCACAGCAATAATATCTTATGAAGAATGCATACTCTCTCCAATCAGCCTATTAATACATTCCCAAAAATAATAGAATTAATAGATCCTCTTTTCTTTTCTTCTACGATTGCGCCGACACGCTTTTCGGTGAAGACCCGAGAATCCTGGCCGCACCTTCCTCGGGGCACCAAAAGCATATGTGGGTCAGAGGGTCTTAGGAAAAAAACAATATTTCAAAAATGGAGGTTACAACGCTAGTTAGTTAATTCGATTAAAAGAGGAGGTTTCAGTGCAACCTCGTCCAAGGCATGGCGAGATATCCTTAAATGAAAAATGTCGAATTTTTCCTGATCTAAAGGAGGGTGGCTCAGACTGAGTATATGAAAGCTTAAATGGTCTAGAGTACAAACTGAACTGAATCCTGTTCACCAGATTGAGGTAGCCTGAGGGTTCCAGATCGATTTGTTGATGACTTGCCTTGCTTTAAAAGAGAACGAATTCTAGATCGTATCAAATCTTAAATAGAAGCTGGTCTGATATATGTATATATGCTGTGAGAAAGTGGCTCTATATATACTGGACCTGAATAAGGTACAGTGTGCATCGAGTCCACAAACCCCAGAGGTATAACAGAGGTTAAAGCCAGGTGTGACCGTACTCTCTAAAGTGGTAGCTTGGTCGAGCAGTAAGGCAGTACCAGAGGACAGTGTAAAGCATTTGTTGTACACACTCAGTCAGCAAAACTTTTCACACACTCAAAGACTGAACTCCAGGCCAATTTATTTTATATCACAGATATAGTTGTTTTAATTTTAGAACCAACAGGTATCAAAATATACTGTTCTCAATATGAGAGGTCTCAGATGAGTACTTTGCAGAAAGGCAATACACTTTGTAAACCCAATAGGTACAGGGGTTGCAGTAGGTAACACAATTCTAAACACACTTTAGCATTTGAGCTCAATGGGTTTTCCTCATAAGTACAGTTGATTACTTTGTAGATTACTTTGGTAGTTCCAGGACTGGATCCTAGATTCAGTCCTGGGGTCTAAGCTGAAAACAGTTTAGTAAAAAGTTTTGGTTATTGCAGTGATTTTTCAGGAATATAAAGCTATTTTAAAAGTTCACCCTTAGAAACTTTTCAATGAACATCTGGCAATGTTATCCAATGGGAGAAAATTCAGGTTGTAGATAAAGTACTATCTCGTTACTTTCGTAATCCAGTACTGGGCTTCTAGGTCCAGCACTGGGGTCTTAACTTAAATCAGGTAGGTAATTACGTTTCAGTATTTCGTATGATTTTTAAAGAATATTTATAGTTTTCCGAAGTAGACAGAAAAAATTTCATAGAAAAGCAGACCATGGATTCCTATGGAGAAAATACAGGTTGCTAGTAAACCCGGTAAGGATTACTTTTGCGGTTCAGTACTGGGCTACAAGGTACAGTACTGGCTTTTCTCCTGATCACAGGTGAGTACTTCGGAATTCTGAATATTTTCTATGAATATTTCAAGTTTCCAAAACTTCACACTATGAAGATTTTTCGGTCAAACCAGTCAATGTTATCCAATGGCAGGTAAGTGAGTTACCGGTTTCCAGGTGAGTACTCGAATGGTGAAGTTAAGGTTCCGGGCATAGACTCAGGGTCAGGTAGGTACAGTTGGTTCACCCTCAGCGGCACAGGGGCGGCCGGGTGCCGAGGTAGATGGGCCCAATGTTATCCAATGGGGGCAGGGGGCCTCGGGTTGGTGGCTGCTGGCTAGCAGGCCACGCGGCTGTGGGAGCTGGGCTCCTTGTCACTTGCTCAGGGCAACTGGGGAAGTAGGATAGGGCAACGGTTGCATGGCCAGAGGCACTCGGGCGGCTGGGTGCAGGGTGCTTTTGAGCAGTCGGGCGCTCAATGTTATTCAATGGGAAAGGTAACAAATGAACAAAGGCTGCAGGCTCGGGGACGGAGACTCTTCAGTGGCGACCACCACTTCGAGAGGTAAGTTGGGATCTTGGAGCACAGGTAGGTACCCCAAAGGAAGGCACAGGCGGCTGTAGGGTGCAGGGGTGTCTTTGGGTGTCTGGAAAGCTTACCCTCAGCTGGTCGCGTTTGGAGGGGCCCCTGGTTCTGAGTCTGCAGGCGTCGTCTGGTTCGTCAAGGAGGGTCTTTGGGCACTGGACTTCGGGTCCCAGTCGCTGGGGGGACGTCCACGTGGTCTTGTATCTTTCGGGCACGGGCCGGGCTCGGCGGGTTCAGAGTGGGCTGGTCCGGAGCTTCCTGGCTGGCACCAGGGGTGTTGTTGCAGCAGAGCCACTGCTGATGGGAATCCCAGTCTTTAAGAGGGTCAAGGCAGGCACGTCCTCTGGGTGTCCCAAGGTTGCTGTCCCCAGGAGTTGCCGGGATCAGGCAGGAGCAGGCTCCAGGATCGTCAGAGCGATAGGGCTGGGGCCAAGTCAGTTGTTGTCCTGTTAGCTGCACGGCGGGTCTTCTTTCTCTTTATCTTCTTTCTGCTTTTCTTATCGGGATCTGAGGACGGAAGGTTCAGGGACTGAATATAGGGGCGTTACAGGTAGGGAAAGGGCAGGGACCAATAGGTTCCTGTCCTGTGGTGGGTACACCCCCTAGCCTGCCCCTCTCCTGTGAGAGGGGGGCAGGAGCCTAGCTGTGATAGGTCAGTACTGGTGGGGGACAGTTGCTGGGTACAGCAAATGGTCTGGAGAAGCTCACAGAGGCGACAGGCCTTTGAAGCTTCGCCCTGCCCATACTGGGGGAGGAGACCTAGCACCTCGCCCAAGATGTGCATTGTTGCAGGCCTAGGAGAGTGGGGGGCTCTCCCCCCAGGGGTCCAGCAACATGTCTGCTGTGTGGCAGCCTAGGCAGCCTCTCAGTCCAGACGTGGATTGTGGTTAGGTTACAGTGGGCATATCTAAGATGCCCTCTGTGGTGCATTTTTCATTAAATCACACACTGGCATCAGTGTGGATTTAATGTGCTGAGAAGTTTGATACCAAACTTGTCAGTCTTCAGTGTAGCCATTATGGTGCTGTGGAGTTCGTAATGTCGACCTCCCAGCACCATATACTCTTAATTGCATCACTGTACTTGGTGCCCAGGAATGGCCTGGGGTACTTTAGGGGCACACACAGGGCTCATGCACCTGTGCCCACACCACTGGGATAGGACACCCAGCTAGAGGGGTGACCGATGCATGCCAGGGCAGTGGGTTTGTGGGCCTGGCACACAGGGATGTGTGCCATGTCGACTCTTTGTTTAGTACTTAGGCACTCAGCCTGCAAAGGCAGTGTGTGGGTGCCAAGGTACAGGGCCCATAAGGGTGGCACAATAAGTGCTGCAGCCCTTAGGGGTCTTCTCTGGTCTCCATGCCCTGGATACCTAGGGTACCATTTACTGGGGGCTGACAGGTGGCCAAGATGCCAATTGGGTTTTAGTTTCAACACAGTTTTAGGGAAGGAACCACAGGCCCTGGGTACCTGGTTGGCAGGAGCCCAGGGCATACCATGCAAGAAATATGGCACTTTCTCACATATGCCAACTCTGGCAATGGTCTTCCCATACTGTTTTTTGTCCGCTGCTTCAGCCTAGTCCTTTCTCTGTCTGTTCCTCTTTCTTTTAAGATGGGGGCTAGCTATCCCTCTAAGCCTCCCCCGTGTTGGCCATGTTCAATTTGACCCTTTTTACACTCTTCCATAGCAGTCTTAATTTCTCTATTCTAGCGGGGTTGTTTCTCCCCTGCTGTTTCTTTCAATTGGCTCTCGACTGTCTGATCGTAATTGTTCAGTCGGTAGTGTTGTTTTCTAATCTGCTCACTGTATTTTGTGGGGTGTGATTCCTCCCACCCCCCAATCCCTTTTATAAGGGGACATGTGTGGCTCGCCATTGTTTTCATTTCTGCCCCTGAGGATTGTTAGGCTGTTTATATGTACTCTTCTTAGGCACATTTTTATTTTACAGTGTAATTTCTGTATATGCATCGGTGTGTGTATGTATATATATATATTTATAGATTTTATACCTTCTTTTATAGGGTATCTCTATAGTAAGTCATGTTCTCCTGCCTCTTAGGGCAAAGTATGTTTTGCTGGCGTTCTTGCGCTTTTCCTCGTGTCCTGAATTGACCTTCGCTTGTTAATTGATTTGCACTCACTACTTTCTTCCCTCTCAAGGCGTTTCCTCCGACCACGCATGGTCTGTGGCCATGATTGTTATTGCGTGTGATGGTTTTCTTAAATAATTGGTTGGTGCACTCTGCATTGCTTACTTCTATGGCTAGGAGCTTTGACTCAGTAGTTTCAGCAATTGTCCTTGGCTTTCCGCCTCGTACTTTTGGCCCGGTTGACATTTAGGGAGGCGTTGTAGTATTATGTTATACGGAGTGTTCTTTCCTACTGGTCTTATTCTTCAGGTTTGGTGTCTTTTCCCATGGTTTTACACCATTGTGTATTAGATTCCCTGCGGGGTGCTCCACAATGTGTTTGGTTTGTCTTCTTCCTCACCTCCCTTCCTGGTGCCCGGTCTCTCTTATACAGACCGGATAGCCCTCTCGGGGATCTTTCTTGTAATCTGTTTGCAGACTCTCTTCTGGGATGGTATTGCTTGAGTATATCATTCAAAGGTAAGGAATCTGCGATTAGACGTCTATCAGATGAATAGGTTACTTACCTTCGGTAACGCCTTATTTTGTAGAGACAAGTCTAGCTGCAGATTCCTTACTAACCCACCCATACTCCCCGACCTATTCTCTTTTACTTCCAGACCCCTTCTATGTACTCTTGTGCCTTTCATTATTAAAAAGAGGAATAATATGAATGTTTTTTAAAAATAAAATACTTTTTGGGCATACTGTTTCCATAGCAGTTTCTATATGTGGCACTGTTTTTTAGCGCGGAAAGTAGTTGCAGAAGAAACTGATGTAAGCGCCTCAGGGGAGGGCTTATATGGACTCGTTGATAACATTTGGTGAACGACGCCGTTATGGAGTTGCTCAAAGCCCTCTACCAACGCAGAGGTACTGCTGTATAAAAGTTTCCGGATCCAGTCACCTGGGGATAATTCAAAGGTAAGGAATCTGCGACTAGATCTTGTCTCTACCAGATAAGGCGTTAACAAAGTAAGTAACTTCTTCATTACACAGTGGCAGTCGTCAATGTGTGTAGTTAGGTCAGTTTCCATAGGAAGAGCATTTTGGGTTTTGCTAATAAATTTGGTGCCATTTTACAAACCTAAACAAAAATGCCTCCGTTCCCTCTTGGAAAGTTTTTTGGGTGATGCATCAATCGTGAGCCAAGAAAAAGGGGATCCCAAACTGTTGCTTTCCCATGTTAATTTCCAAAGGAAATTTTGGTAAGTGATACAGAAATGGTTGAATAGAATTATGCCAAATTTGGCAAAAAAAATCAAACTTTACTGCATGCTTTTCATTATTTGGTGTAAACCCATGTAGCAGTATTCAAGAAATTAACGTTTAAAGAGGTACGCTGGGTCATCATGAAGGGTTGAAAAGATGGTGTTATTTGGACCGTTGGTGTTCTAGAGATGCTCTGATTGGCCACTTTATAGTGAGCTAGTCGATCAGTTGGCTGGCCAGACCTGAACAATATTTCTGATGGACTTCTAACTGCAGATTCCTCACCTTAGAATATTTCCTTGGTGTCAGACTGAATCCTGGAAATCTTGAGCATTACTTCTGCGTCCTTGTATGTGGCAACGATTGACTCTGCATCGATGTCATCCGCGTCAGAAGTGATGCACACAGTGCCTATATAGGTGGCACGCTCACATCCGTGGCACGCTCACATCCGTTCCTGTTCTTTCTGCACCACCAGCGTTCATTCAGAGAACTTCCTCAGTCACTTTTTGACCATCATTTTAGACTTTTTGTTGACTCTTTATGAGCAGTTTGCTCCCAGTGTGCTAAGGATATGTTCCCTGATAAACCTATTGGTTTTAAATCTTGTGAGCAATGTCTCAGACAGATGTCTGTGTCTGAGCCCCATTTGGTCTGTTTATGGTGCCTGGGGCCGGGGCCATGACCCCACGGTTAATGCACCCCTATTTTTCCTGGAGTGGATGATGAAGTTATTGGCAGCGCGGCAGAAGGTGGCTCTGCATCTTTCCCTGGCCCGCACCCGAGAAAGATCTCTGGGCTGCTCCCAGTCGCCTCATGAACGAATCCTTCCTTGAAGTTGTGTAGAGCAGCACAAACAAGTCATCAAAGCGTTCTTCACCTTCCCCATTCAAACGATGTGCTTCGAGACCACGGTGCCACACTACACCTGTGGAGTTGGTGGCGGGGCTCTGCTTCCCCAAGTGCCCAGAGCCATAGCACCCTTACCCCATTAATATAATTTTATGATGCCATGCCTGCCATCTTTGGGCTGTAGACTCCTTCTGGCGCACCTTTGGCCACTCTGAGCCAAGAGGCGCTCCTGCTGTGTAAGAACCGGTGAGTTCATCCCAACACCAGCTGGACCCTCTTCATCCGTCCCTGGATCCAGTCCGATGCCGTCCCAGATGCCTACAACCACCCAGGTCCCCCACCCACACTCTGGTCCCCCACCCACACCCTGGTCCCCCAACCGGGTCCCCCACCCACACTCTGGTCCCCCACCCTGTCCTCCTGACGCAGCCTCCTATGCAGCTGTACGACAAGTTAGTTGCCTTTTCAGACTCAGAAATTGCACCTCCCTGACACTACTTTATGTCCACTCCAGTGATTTCTAGGCCATATCCACTTCAGGACTTGCCACCCTTAGACAGGCCCTACCCACCTAAATAGAGGATGAAGAGGAGGGGTTATGGATGCTTTAAGGAGGGCCCATATCAAGCACACAACTGTTATGAGGACCTCCTTGATGCCAAAGTTCTGGATACCTCCCTTGCCTCTGGCCTTGATCTCTCCTCCGGGCCCTGTTTTGGAGGAACATTCATCCTTTATTACAGTGGTATGTAGGCCAGCAGAGGCCCTTGACCTGCGACTGCCAACTGTCAAGGTCAAAACCAACATCTTGACAGAGGTGCTATATCCAGGGGTGAGCTATGCTGAGTCATTGGTCTCTTTTTATGAGGCCCTCACAGATGTTCTTCTGGGGAACTGGGCTAAACCTTGCACTGGGGCTCCTGTCCAGCACATGATTGCCAGTCGCCATCGTCATGCCCCAGGATACCCAGCCTTCCTTTCCCAGCATCCTTCACCTGAGAGCCTGGTAGTGAAGGCCTCAACAGTTAAGGTCACCCAAATGCATTCCCTTCCACCCCAACTAATAAGGAATCCAAGAAGCTGGGCACTTTTGAGAAGAGAATCTTTTCTTCCACCAGCTTGACCTTGCGGTTGGTGAACACTGCATGCCTCTTGGTGCGATGTTCAAGTGGTCTATTGGACTCACTTGCCCAGTTGCTGTCCATGCTCTGAGAGGACTGAGCCATCTGGTACCAAGCACTTGGACTGTTAGGACACAACTAAGTTTGCCATCAAGTGCGGACTGGACATCATGGACTCCCTAGGCAGGTGCACTTTGCCGCCATGCCTTGTTGTGCTCCACTGGGTTCTTGAGGGCTGTCCAAGCATGGTGACCGAGCTGACATGTTGCTCAGGCATTTTCCTGAAAGCTGGGTCACCACCAGATCCCTGGGCCTTTCACTGGCTTCCTGACCACAGCAGCGGTCTTTCTACCCTTCTGTGGTCCTGGGCGGAGCTCCTATGGGCAACCATAATACCAGCCTTACCAAACCCCCAGTAAGAAAGGGTCTCTTTTGACATGGTAAGCCCAAATTTTTTGTCTGGTATTTGATGTGGTTTTGATTGTAGTGCACAGGTTCCCTGCCAACCAGGTCCCCCTGTGTAAGTTCTTCTTCCTTAAAAACCGATACACAATTGGTACTTCTACCCTCTGTAAGTCTCTAGTAATAAGTGGTACCTTGGGTGCAGAGGGCCTGGGAGCTGAAGAGGGTACCCTGGGACCCCCTCACTAGGACCATGCCACTTCCCTTTCATCTTGCATGCCGTAGTGAGGTGAAAAACCACAAAGTCGACATGTCACTCTGCCTGGGTGCCATGCCAACCAGCACTGCCTCTAGGTATGGGTAAGGCACCCCTCTAGCAGGTCTTACAGCCCTAAGGTGGGATGCAGTATACCATAGGTGAGGGCATATCTTTGAGTAGATATGCCCCTACAGTACTTAAGTCCATTCTTAAATATTATAAGTGCCAGGGAAGTCCTAAGGAGTACATGGGCGGAATACTCAACAACTCTAGTTCCGCAGCACCATGATGGCTTCACTCGAATTAGGATTGTTTGGTACCAAACAGCTCCTTGTAATAAATTCACACTGATGGCAGTGTGAGATGTATTAAAACATGTACTCGGAGGGCACCCCATAGGTGCCTCCTGAAAACCTACCGACCCCGGTGTGGGCACTGACTGGCTTTTGGCAGCGTGCCACACAGACCGGTTTCTTGACCCCTGGGTGGAGAGACTCTGCTCTTTGGGACCAGAAACAATGGATATCCTAAGCAGAGGTGTCACACCTCCTCCCCGGGATGGGCCAGTACTCGAAGGGGAAGTTTCACAGGCCTGTCTCCTTTTTAATACGACCCCAGCCTCTGCTGCTAGCAGCAGATGGTAGTCCCTGGATTCTACCCCCACTGTGGGCGGGAAAACCGGCAGTAAAAATTAGAAAGAATAGGAGGTGTGCCCATCTTTGTCAACTCTGCACCTCTGGTGGGAGGGGAAGTTAAGCCACAGGGCAATGTAGCCAGGGAAGACCTCTAAGGGATGCAGAATGTATTGTGCCTCCCTTAGAGCCCCTGTGTGAGAAGTTGGCCTGGTATATGATGTCCACTATTCTAGTGGGCACCTTGCACCAGTCCAAATGACCCTTATTTGATGGTAGGTTGGAAAGTCAACCTTATAGAGAGCTATCCTTGTGGTAGCTGTGGAGAGCAGCCTTCAGGCTAAGACATAGAGGACAGTTAAGCAAGTTGTTTTACCAATTATAATCTCTTGAATGATCAAATGAAAGCACACCGCACAAGGTATATATCCAATATATATGTATTTATTCTAAACACAACCCCTCTGGACTCTGAGGTCAGAGATAAAAGTACCATACAAAGAACTTAATTAGCATACGAGAAGTTGCACAGTATACGTTATGCCCTAGGGGCCTCACAAACCATATACTAAAATAGTGGTATAAGAACCACGTGAGAGTTTGAAAGCCGGCCTAGGGCCTGTAGAACCACTGGGGATACCTAGAATCACCAAAGGTTAGGATGCAGGAGGCCCACGGGGGACGTGTGCAGTGTCTAAACACAGCCGCGGATCACCATTGACTTTCTATGGAGAACAAACAAGTTACAATTTTAAAGATTAAGGGCACTTCTAGGTGAACTACGATGGAACCCTTTTAGACTTAGACACTTCGAGAGTCAATACCCACGGGAGCACCGGAGTACTAGAGTTACTTCCCCCACGGAAGCCAGGTGCATAGGTGTCTTTTGATGTCTGGTTTTGTCATCGATTCCAATGGAGAGCTGCGGAGAAATGCTGCAGGCGACTAGAGGAAATGTGTCCAGGTGGATCGGAGATGTGAAGAACCTGAAAGCAGAAGAGACAGAGTCTGGGTCACTAGCCATTGACCAGGATGGCGAGGAGAAGATGCCAGCCGATGTCGGGTGATTTCAGGTGAAAGCGGTGAAGCTTGACTCTTCAGCCACGATAAAACAGGAAGCATCGACGACGACCAGGAGCTGGATTCGAGCTGCTCCACGAAGGATCTCGAGTGCTGCAGTGTCAGAATCTGGATTGGACCCAACAAGCCTTGGCAACAGCAATCCACGCAAGATGACAAGATTGGCTTCGGTTCAGACCAGCAAGGTCTGAGGGACACCTCCTTTGGAGAGGAGTGAGAGCAAGTCTGGAGCAACCAGGAAAGCTCAAGAAATCAAAGATGGCCCTTCTTGGGGGCTCGCTAGCCAATGGACTAGGAACCGCAAAGGGACCTCTAGCGGAAATGCACAAAGCGGACCCACGGGACACTCGTGGAGTGTAGGCCTCTGAGCTTCGGTGCAAAAGGTGCTCGGGGCAGGGGCTTCAAATACCCCAATGCACAACTTCTGGAAGTAGGTGCAGTTGCACAAATGCAGGATGTCCAGGAGTTCCGGTCCCACGTCTCATGTCCGGTACAGGTCTCAGCTTGCTGGGAGCGCAGGTCAGCGTCAGGGATGTCTGGAAGTCCGTGTCCTGTGTCGCAGATTCTTCGGGATCCGGCGGGATCCTCGAAAATGCAGACCAGCAAAGAAGCTTTTGTTGCCTGTTTGAACAGGGTGGTCACTCCTTGACCACAAGGGAGATTTCTTCCGTCTTCCAGTTGATGTGGAATGTCGAAGGTCCAAGATATATGTTGCAGAGTTTTGTCCAGGGTAATCTAAAGTCCTAGGGACTGGGATCCTATTCTTATAGCAAGTTTAAGGGTTGGCTAACTCTACGGTCCCACCTATCGGAGGACAAGACGGAAGTCCTCATCCTGGGATCCTCGCCCTCCGCCTGGGACGACTCCTGGTGGCCCCCCGCCCTGGGAACCGCACCCAAACCGACAGACCACGCACGCAACCTGGGCTTCATCCTGGACTCCTCCCTCTCCATGACCAGGCAAGTCAACGCCGTCTCCTCGTCGCGCTTCAACATCCTGCGCATGCTACGGAAGATCTTCCGGTGGATCCCCACCGAGACCAGGAAGACTGTCACCCAGGCACTCGTCACCAGCCGACTGGACTACGGCAACGCCCTCTACGCCGGAACCACCGCCAAGCTCCAGAAGAGACTCCAACGGATTCAGAACGCCTCAGCCAGACTCATCCTCGACGTCCCACGACACAGCCACATCTCCGGACACCTAAGAGACCTGCACTGGCTCCCGGTCAACAAGAGAATCACCTTCCGTCTCCTCACCCACGCACACAAAGCCCTCCACGATCAAGGCCCGAGCTACCTCAACACCCGCATCAACTTCTACGATCCCAAACGACACCTCCGATCAGCCAGTCACGCCCTCGCCGCCGTCCCCCGCATCCGAAGACCGACAACAGGAGGAAGGTCCTTCTCCTACCTGGCCGCCAAGACCTGGAACTCCCTCCCTCCCGACCTGCGCCTGACCCAAGACCACCTCGCCTTCAGGAAGAGGCTCAAGACCTGGCTGTTCGGGCAGTAGCAGCACCCCCCTCCCCCTAGCGCCTTGAGACCCTCCGGGTAAGTAGAGCGCTCTATAAATGTCTATGATTGATTGATTGATTGACCTGGGTAGGGGGTGGTTACACCCCTTCTCCTTTGTCCAGTTTTGCGCCATAGCTGGGGCTGAGTGCCCCAGCAAACGGTTTGAACTGGAAAATGCACGGAGCACCTTGTGCGCCCCAGGCAGTGTCTGGAAAGCATTCACTGAATGCAACCCACCCTGCCCCAATACACTAAAGCCTGTCTGGGGAGGTGCTGGCACCTCCCTGGACAGGAAACCTATTGTCCAGGCCTCCCCTGCCAGAGTTTTGTCCAGCAGCAGGAGGGCAGACTCGTGTCTGTGGCAGCAGCATCCATTTTGTGATGCTGGGGCTCTGTTTAACTTTAAGCAGGTTTACCAGTAACTACATATCTACTACCTCGAGAAGGGTGGAATGCTACCCCCCGCCACCAGGACTGGCGGGGGTAGTATTCCAAAGTGTTTGACACCTTACACGACATGTTTAGATAAAGCCAAACCAAAGTTAGCATTAACCGCGAGGATTATAATGCACTTAGAGTATATGGTACGACTATATCATAGAACAGCTATAAGGAGATGGTTCTGAAAGCTACAGAGGGGCTCAGCTCATGCTAGGGCACCCTCTCACACAAAACCAAGCACTCTGCTTCCAGGATTGTCAAGGCCTGCCATAGGAGTGACTTTTAGGTTAATATGTGTATATATATATATATAACAACTTTGGCCGTTTGTTGTGGCGTCCTGAGGTCTGCACCCTGCTGTTGCCTGTCGTCCATTGACAGGTTGGGATTATATATATAAGAGAACCTCTTCCTAAGGAACCACACCCCCATGCTACCTACCTTCTACCACCTCCCCAAGCTTCACAAGAACATGACTAATCCCCCCGGTCGTCCAATAATATCTTCGATTGGAAGCTTGACGGAGAACTTGTCCCGTTTCGTTGATGGCGTCCTGTTTCCATTGGTGATCAAGCTAAAATCGTATATAAGGGATACGAAAGACTTCCTGACTAAAATCCAGGAATTACAATGGAACTCTGGATACCTGCTGATGGTCTTAGACATCACAAGTCTATACACTTGTATAGATCATAGGCAGGGTCTCGAAGCTGTCGCACATGCCTTAAAACAACGACAGTTGAAATATGCACGCCACAACGAAATGATTCTAGAGTTCATTGAATTCTGTCTGTCCAATAACATTTTTCTCTTTGAGGACCAGCTGTATATACAGACCTCGGGGACGGCGATGGGTACCTGCTTCGCTCCCAGCTACGCGAACCTGTTCGTGGGCTGGTGGGAGGAGCAGGTGCCCAGGAGCTGTACAGTTGGGACAGACACAGGACAGGTCAAATGCTGGTATCTGTATATTGACGATTTGTTCATTGTGTGGGATGGAGGGATGGAAACGGCAGCAGAGTTCATAAAGATCCTTAATACCAACGGTCTCAATCTGCACTTCTCGGGTTCAGTGAGCCCGGTGGCAGCGGAGTATCTGGACCTGAGAGTGTACATTGAAGACAACCTCCTACAGACTACTCTGTACAGAAAAGCAACTGCTGGTAACTCCATACTTTTTGCCAGCAGTAGCCATCCTACCCCCTAAAGAATAGCATTCCCTACGGAGAATTGCTTAGAATCCGCAGGAATTGCTCTAAAGATTCTGACTTCGAGGCGTCTGCCTCGGAGTGCCTAGCGAGATTTTCAATGAGGGGCTATGGGAATACCTTATTGAAAAAGACCTTGAATAAGGTAAGGAGGATACAGAGAAATACTTTATTGGTCACAGCTGATCCGAATGTATCGAGGAGTAGAGAAATCAACAAAGAGAGTGGAAAATTCAGACTAATCACTCCGTATTCAAGGGGAGCGAAAGATCTGAAGGCCATGCTTAACAAAAACTGGCATATACTGAAGACTGATAGTATATTAAAGGATGACTTACCTGCACATCCTTTAATTACGTTCAGTAGGGCAAGGTCATTGAATGACATGTTAGTCTCGAGTCATCTAGACAAACTTCCTCCGAAAACCAACTCCTTAAAACAGATGGCTGGCTTCTTTCCTTGCGGTCACTGCAAGGCTTGCAGTGGTAGCAAACGTGTACTATCATATACTATCCCAGATACTGGTAAGAAAGTGCAAATCAAGCACTTCATTACATGCAGCACACAGTTTGTAGTTTACTGCCTAGTCTGCCCGTGTGGCCTTAGCTACATTGGCAGTACTATAAAGGAACTCATACTGAGAATTCTTGAACACCAACGAGCAATCGAGAAAGTAGATATAACATACCCGGTTGCTCGGCACTTTGCTGAGGAGCATGACAAAGATCGCACGAAATTGCGATTCTTTGGATTGGACATTGTCCCACCAAATGCAAGAGGAGGTGACCGCTTAAGGAGACTCCGTAGACTCGAGTCCAGATATATCGTAGACCTCTCAGCTAAACATCCGGGAGGGATGAATAGCGGCGAGGAGCTCTCATGTCATTTGGGGAAATAGCACTAGGGCCTGTAATAGGACCAATGACAAGTACCCCCTGTCTATTACCAGTCGGAGGACCATCTGTACATTTTGTAAAATCTGTAAAATGTATACTTTGTATATTTTGTGGATAGTGTAAATATAGAATCTAAACAACATCATACGAAATCCCAAAATATCAACTCTCCTTGTTGAAATGATGTAGATATGAAACTAACTGTATCAACTGTATTCCTTGTAGAAGACCACTTGACTGCGCTTTACCCGTTCCGCTGGAACTTTAATTTAAAGTAGGAATGTGATTATGTAGATATGTATATAATTAATGTATGGAAATATGTTTGTACGGAGTGTGATTGGTTCAAATTGAAACCTGATAGGACAGAGAAGTAGGTTTCCTTCTTACTTTGTTCCTTTTGCTGCCCCCCACTATGGGTTTTGAATAACTAGAGTAATGAGTAATGAATAGCAGCACTAAGTTGTTTGAAACACACTGGATATATCGTACTTACATATGTAATTTTCTCCTTTACGTCCTTACATTTTGAATGATTTTTCTGTTTTTCTGTGCAATTATCACTTTTTGCACTATCTTATTGCACTATCTTTTGCACTGTTCTTTCTGTAAATATGACATTTACTTTCCAACATAGGACAATAGCCAATCCACTGCTTTATTTTCAATTTACCTCAGCACTTAGGGATGAATTGTATTAGATCCAACATTTGGATATACACCCTTACAATATGGCGCCCATAGAGGCACAGAGGGTTACAGTCCTATGTTCATGTCAACTTTTGCAGATTTTGTATTTGTATGAGATGTTTTGAGAGTAACAATTGACACACTGACGAAGGCTAACGCCGAAACGCGTCTGTGCTTTTTCTGTTCCTGAATTAAAAACTTGGACACCTCCTGGCTTGTGAGTGCTGCCTCTTTGAAGCAACGTACGAAGAGTTGAGCGTCATATATATATATATATATATATATATATATATATATATATATATATATATATATATATATATATATATATATAATCCCAATAATCCCAACCTGTCAATGGACGACAGGCAACAGCAGGGTGCAGACCTCAGGACGCCACAACAAACGGCCAAAGTTGCTCACAGATAAATCAGCTCAAGTGAGTATGCAGGAAAACGTTTTATTACTGAATGACGCGTTTCGCTCCACCAGGGAGCTTGTTCACATACAGACACTCAGGGAAAAATAAAAGTATATATACACAACATAAGGAGGGGCTAAATTCAGGGAACACGCCCAAAAAAAAAAAAAGGAAATAAAAAAAAGTGCACAAAAGAATGCTATTGTAAAATATAAGCGCATGACAGTAAAGAATGGACATAAACAAATTGAATTGACAGTGGCAAAATAAACAATTAATAACAATGTATAACGTAGGTATAAATATAAGAGTCTGACACATGGTGGTAAATTAGAACATGGAAATAAATGGCCAAAATAGCTCAGAAAACAGACTAAAATAGTCAGATGCTCAAATAAAAGAAACACAATGAGCAACAGGCAAATGTAATGGCATGGTGCCAGAATTACAATTTAGTGCTGAAAAAGGAGCAGTAAAGAGCAATTATGAGCCAACAATATTGAATAAACCAAATATGTCAGAAGCATCAAGACATAGTGTCGTGAATGAAGATAACCACATTGCTGTTAGAAAATGGAGAACTGCCACATCAGCTGAAAAGCACAACAATCATATAAGTCATGCAAAAAAAAGTGCTAAACATAAGAAACACATGTACCTAAAATAATATGAAAAGTGGTATAGAAAAATAGAGGACAGAAAGAGGGCCCAACCGAAAAATTATGTTAAAAAAGAAAAAGAAAAAAGGAAAGCAAGAGAAATTAGTTGCGAGGCAAAAAGATAGGTACAGGAGAGAGCAAGGGTTAAATAAACACCAATGCTAAATCAGAGACTACCATAAATCAGATACAAAAATCATCAGAACAGATGACAATTAGATCCAGGCCACTGGATGACGCAGTTACTTGAACAAGAACCAATGTAATCACAGTCTAGGAAAGGGACAGAAAATAACCAAGACCTGAACCAATAACAGGATGAAAATTAGAGGAAACTTTTCAAATCCTCCGTCAGATTTAAACCGTTGGGGGCCTTAGTATCGAGTGACATGATAAGCTGGGATTCACGTTGTCTCAATAGTTTCTCGCGGTCACCACCGCGGCTCGGTTGAGGTACCGAACATAGGACAGTATATTGAAGATCTTTCAGTTTTTTCTCATGCACTGCCTCAAAATGTCTAGCCACAGGGTAATTACTGTCACTGTTAACAATAGCTCTAATGTGTTGCAGTATTCTTTGATGAACAGGCAGCTTAGTGCTACCAATGTACTCCAAGTTGCAAGTACATTTGAGCTTGTAAACAACGAACTCAGATCTGCAAGTTAAATATTCATTAATCAGGATGGGTACATCACTGAACGCAGTAACATATTGAGTCTTGTTGGTGGCAAAATTACAGGCACAGCAAGATGTGCATTTAAAAAAGCCCATTTTGTTGATTTTACTGATTTTAGGTGGATTTTCAGGTGCTGCTCTATCCAGAGCATCACGCATGGAGGGCGCACGTCTGAATGTGATAGTGGGTGTTTCAGGTAACAATGGGCCCAGAATAGTCAGTCAAGATAATGGGCCATTCAGTACCAATGATGCGCCTAATCTTACGCTCCTGAGAGCAGAAAGTAGTGATCAATCTGACTGTACACTGAGAGGTATTCCGTATGTTATTGATACTAGCAGTGGTGGAGTCACTAGATGTGAGGAGTGAAGCACGATCCACTGATAAAGCTTTAACTAAAGCTTGATCAAGAATAGTTCTGGAATAACCTCTCTTTATGAAGCGCTGTCTAGATTCCTCAAGGCATGTAGTCAAAGAGTTATATATGTGCGCAAACTCCTGACAACGCCACTGCAGCTCAAGCGCAAGAACCGGAACAGCGAGGCAAGCAGGAGACGGACCACAGCTGAAGATTCACAGGTCTTTTATTGCAGGAAAGGTGTGGGGCAAGAGGGCAAGACGCGTTTCGGGCTTACAAAGCCCTTGTTCACATGCAGTGACCCAGTGATTTCTTTTTGTTTTTATAATGCAGTGAAACCCGCCTCCCCGCCAGTTTGCTAATCAGGTCACATGATCATAGGGATAGAGAAAAGACTCTATCAAATCAAGACACAATAGGAGAACATATATTAAACTCCCTAAAAACAAGTCATATTTACAATGCGATAATTAAATAACTTTGAACATACTTATTCGTAATGCAATGTCATCTCTTTTTTGTATAATATATACATAATTGCCGGATAAATCCATGTGCAAGAAACGCATTGTGCAAATATAGCAACCTGTAAACAGCGGGGGAGCGGGGAAAAATTGGAAAGTGCAAATAACAAAATCACATTGAATCACTATCTGCAATTCTTGGAGTCGTTAATATATATATATATATATATATATATATATATATATATATATATATATGATATATATATATATATATACATATATACGCATGCATAAATATAGTTATACTATATCTAAGTAAGGGGTGATTACACCACCTTACCCAGGCTGCAATTGCAGACCTGTAGTGCCAGTTTGAAAGGCTAACCACTAGTATTTACAGCTCTAGATGCAGTGTACTGTTAAGTACTTATTGCTTACCTAGAAAATAAAATAACTAAAAGAATATTTTTATACATAAACATTTGGTCTGAAGTTCAGTCTTTGAGTAGGTGAATTTATTTGCTGATTGAGTCTGTACAACAAATGCTTAACACTGTCCTCTGACACTGCCTTACTATCATAGAACAGCTATAAGGAGATGGTTCTGAAAGCTACAGAGGGGCTCAGCTCATGCTAGGGCACCCTCTCACACAAAACCAAGCACTCTGCTTCCAGGATTGTCAAGGCCTGCCATAGGAGTGACTTTTAGGTTAATATGTGTCTCTATATACATATATATATATATATATATATATATATATATATATATATATATACATATTACCTACTGGCGGTCGCCAGTAGGTATATATAGTTAGGATTTTTTCTCTATGGGATTTTTGAAAATTCTATGTCTAATAACTTTGGCGTTTGTGGACGGAATTGGCTGAAATTTTCAGGAAAATGGAACATTTTGTTTCTGAGCAGCCCCTGAAAATTTGGGGGGGTTTCGTCAAGGGGGGCCGAGAAAAAAGGGGGGTCCCAAAACGTGTTTTTAACATTGAGTTTTCCATAGGGCGGTTGGCCTCACTTTTAGCCCGAACGGCTGAATGGATTTGCACGAAACTTGGCAAAATTGTAGGGACTGGTAGCCCGATGTGCCTTTGCTAGGTCTCAATATATGTGCTCCAGTGGATTTTGAGAAATTAACGTTCAAAAAAAGATATATATCTGTAACAGCGGACCAGGCAGCGCTCCAGTTCGCGTACTTTTCGCGTTACGGAGCTTTGTGAAGCGAAGCTGATTGGTTCTCCGGCGTCTGTAAACATTCCAAACAGTCCGTAGCGGCCGCCATCTTGTCTCTCGGTAGGATCGAGAGACAAGAGGAGGCCAAAGCGAAGAGGCAAATGACCATAAGGGGGCATAGTAGATCCTCCCTGACCCTCTAGGTTTGATGTGGAGGTTTTAAAAGGGCCCCGCGGGGCAAAAAAAAAATAATAATAATAATAATCGAACGGCTGAATGGATTTGCACGAAACTTGGCAAAATTGTAGGGACTGGTAGCCCGATGTGCCTTTGCTAGGTCTCAATATATGTGCTCCAGTGGATTTTGAGAAATTAACGTTCAAAAAAAGATATATATCTGTAACAGCGCTTCGCGTACTTTTCGCGTAACGGAGCTTTGCGAAGCTGATTGGTTCTCCGGCGTCTGTAAACATTGCAAACAGTCCGTAGCGGCCGCCATCTTGTCTCTCGGTAGGATCGAGAGACAAGAGGAGGCCAAAGCGAAGGGGCAAATGACCATAAGGGGGCATAGTAGATCCTCCCTGACCTCTTAGGTTTGATGTACCATTTTGCCAAGTTTGGTGTAATTCCGTTCAGCCATTCAGGCTGTAGACGTATCTAAATGTCCTATGGAAAATTGCATGGGGAAAACACATTTGAAAGTGTTGAAATTTAGAACCAATTAAAATGTTACTTTGGTTTTGTATTTGTGTGTGATGAAAGTTAATTGGTTATGTATATATCTAAAATGAGAGGAAACCACAGCCATTTTGTGATACTACTGTCTGAGGTACATTTGTGAGGAATTTTTGGTGCTCAATTTCTGGTGTTTGGTTTACACAGTACTAACACTTCTCCTACTTTTAAAAAGGTGAGTTGTTAATTTGTAAGGGGAACTATGTTGTACACTTTAAGATAATTTGAAAAATGTTTTCTGTTATTTATTTACAGTCCTTCTGTTATACTAAATACTTGATAAAGTTAGTTTTATATTATGTATTACTAAAAACGATAAATGAAAGTGATTATTTTTTTCTGCAATTTACAGCAAGCAATTTCAAAATAAAATGGCTCACAATGAAGAGACCGTGGCAATTTCTTTTGAATTATCCACTACATTTATTGAAATTGACAGCACCAATAATGAAATATTCTCACAAGGAGGAGATGACTTGAATGATTTTTTTGATCAATCTCTTGATGGCGAATTTATCGAATGTTTGGAGACCATAGAGTTACAAGAATCATCATTGCAGACTTTTCATGAGGAGATTCCAGATGAGATGATTGAAGAGGAAATTCCTGATGAGGACATGTTACTAGTTCTTTCAAATTTTGAAAATTCAGAAGAATAAATTTATATTTAGAAATACAAAAATTGTTTGAGACATTCATTTTTAATTTATGAGGTTGTAGCGAAGTGATTGTAGTATAAAATGAGACTTATATTATAGAGTGGAACATTTTTATGTTACATGGTAAGTTTACTCATATTTACTTCCCTTCTTCCACTATATTATCTCCAATGTGTATTTGACATCTCTTCTTCATCTCCGGCCTCCTTTCTCTCACTGTCTGTCTCTGATGCATCTTATCGCTGCCATTTTGTGTAATTACAGAAGAGAGTAAAATAAAATAGTTCGGAACGTGAAAAGGGGGCAAAGTAGAGTACCCCTCACCCCCTAGGCCTTCTCAGGCGGTCCCAAAAGGATCAGTTTCTGCTTTCCTGAGAGATTATGGTATGAGTTCCATATACCACAATAACTTGCATTACAACATGCAAGATATCTATCTCCTATTACCAACTTTTGGAGATATTCGCGCTAAGCGCGAATATCTCCAAAAACTAACACCTGCCCTGAGCAGTTCTTAGCCATGTTATCCAATGGGAGGTGGATAACATGGCTAAGAGCATTAGCTCGGTAATGCATGAATATCGCTGAATTTTTAGCGATATTCATGCATTGCGGCCGTTTTTTATCGCATTTGCGATAAACCTTGATAATAGCAAGGTTTATCTTCGATAATTTCTGACGATGCTTAGCGGTAAAAAAATTTGTTGCTAAGCATCGTTAGCGATAAATATCGCTTAAATTTGGCAATATGCACCAACGTCTGTTAACGTTCGATTCGAAGGAAATGAGGAAGTGTTGAAAAACATTGTCTGCGCCATCTTGCCTTTTTTGAAATGCCACACTTTTGTTGTGCACGGCAGCCATTTTAGATGCCTTGACCAGACCCACTCTCTGCACGCTGTCGATTCGTAGCATGGCTCCCCACCCTCGCAAGCATCTTCCCCAGGCACTGCTCACCCCCGCTCTGTCTTATGCATGGGCAATAAACCTTCCCCCATCTGCGCTGCTCTTCCCTGAGAATCACACTCTGTGCCCGCCCGACACCTCCCTTTCGCCCTATTCACTACCGCACCCTCTGACACTCCTCTTCTTCTGTGTCCGATTGTCCAGGCCGGTCCTAGGCTATCAGCTAGCCCTGCAGATGTAGTTTATGGCCCCAGCTGTAAAGAATCACCCCTCTTCAAAGGAGTTATAGTAGATCAAGGCCCACACCCGATGAGATCCGTCACACCACACGTGTTCATACTATCTGAAAACTATCCTGTATTGTGATTGGGGAGGGGACCGAGCCTGAAGCGGAAGATTCCAGGGATGACTCTTTGTACATCAAAGTTTTTACAATTATGTGTCACATTAAAAATATATAGCACTCCAACAAAGTAGTAGGAATATAAAACTTTAATAACTTATAAATATATACAACAAAACAAAAACAGTAAAAACATTTAAACAATGAAGAGACCGTGGCAATTTCTTTTGAATTATCCACTACATTTAATGAAATTGACAGCACCAATAATGAAATATTCTCACAAGGAGGAGATGACTTGAATGATTTTTTTGATCAATCTCTTGATGGCGAATTTATCGAATGTTTGGAGACCATAGAGTTACAAGAATCATCATTGCAGACTTTTCATGAGGAGATTCCTGATGAGATGATTGAAGAGGAAATTCCTGATGAGGACATGTTACTAGTTCTTTCAAATTATGAAAATTCAGAAGATGTTGCCTGGGGGTGGGTCGTCAGTAGCAGTCTGTTGTGCGAATAGTTCCAAGGCAGCAGAACGCGCTGAAATCTAGATGGCACGAAGGTGATGTCTAGTAAGTTGCCGCCCAGCAAATAACGGCGTGGGGCGCCGCGGGGGGGGGGGGAGGCAGTCCAAAGTTCCGTTAAAAGGGCAAAGGAAAGGATCGGTGGTTTGAACCATCAGTCAAAAAGGGGAGGGGGTGCAACAATTTTTCCTACCGGGTCACACTGTGCTTTCACCGGAACTGAGGTCTGCAGGATTCTAGTCATTCAAACTGAGGCTGGCGCCAGCATGGGAGCGCCGACGTCCCGCGGCTACAGTTTCGTCACTCCACGGGCGATCATGGCAGTCATTCCCCATCGGGGGTGTCTGCGGGGGTCGGGGACTCCCGCGGCTCCTCTAGAATCTTCAAGGTCGTGGAGGACTACGGTGGTGGAGTCAACCAGTGACCGGGCCATTTCTTTATGCTGGGCCCGCTCTTGCCAGGTCGACCGCCATTTTGAGAGTTCGGTAGCTACTGGCGATCGCGGGGTCAAATGAGCGGACGGGCTCCACCCTGCCGGGCGAGACGTTGCAGCATCGCCACAGTGGAAGAACCCTTTTCCGGGCGCCTGGAGCGCTGAGGGTGCAGGTGGGAAGCCTCCACCTGGGGAGGCGGGAGAGGCCTGTTCGCACCGTCTCTCCCTCCCAGTGCACCCCACGGCGTCTCGCTTGAGATTTGTTATGGCCGGACCAGGCGATGAGGACGAGAGGGGGGGGGGGGGGTCGGAGGCATGTGCAAGACATCCCCCCCCCCCAGGGTTGTTGCAGCAATTATTCAAGAAAGAAGAAATGTCCCGTCCGTCTTTGGGCCGGACCTCCGGTGGATGGCGGCCGGACGCCCTTTGCTCTGGCCCCATGAACGGGTTCCTTGGCTCATCGGCTGCAGCCGGATCCCGTCGGCCCCAGCCCCCGGCCGTTGGTGGCCGGACCGGGAGAGAGTGTGGAGGGACAACCTGCAACTCTCAAGGGCCACCGCGGCCGGACTGGGAGAGAGAGGGGAGGGTCGAGGACACAGACATTCCCCCCCCCCTAAAACTCTCCAGTGTTGTCAATCCCCCTGGCCGGGTCCCGCTGGCCTCGGCCTCTCCTCTGGCTACACCCTACGTGATGATCTCCTGGCCGAGGCGTGGCAGCAGGACCCGCCTTATATGTGTTGCTTCCGGCTGGGCGTAGCCGAAAACCTGTTGCCCTTTGGAAGTTTCTAGAATGGGGCGGATGTCTGCTGACTTCTATCTTTCCCAGTTTGCCGTTATTTGGCCGTGGCAGGCGGTGGGACAGACACGTTTTGGGGCAGTGAGGGGCGATGTTTTCAGGTTTCTTATTACCACACATTAGATGGTATCTTTTCCAATAGTCCTCTTGTAAATGTTACCCAAATAACTCCACTCATTTGGACAGACCACTCAGCCATTCGCTTCACAGTTCAAACAAACCCCATCAAACCTAGCTTTAATGCACCAGCTCCTTCATCCTACAGAGATTGGAAAAACATCAATCTAACTCAACTAGCAGAGATGATGCAAGATAACCATATTCCTAATGAGCATGACCCGACTAAAGCATCCTCCAACTACCTGACAAACTTAGACATGGCCTGTAATAAGCTGGCCCCGATTAAAACCGCACACCGGAACAGGAAAATACCTTCAGCCCCATGGTTCACTGAAGCCCTGCGCATGCAAAAACAATACTGCAGGAACCTTGAAAGACAGTGGCGTCGCAACTATAGCCCTGTAGACAAATTGAACTATAAAAATGCCCTTTCCATCTATAAAAGATTGACAACCACTGAGAAAAGCCACTACTTTACCACTCAAATCGATCAGGCTAAGAACTCGGTAGGAGAACTATTTCGGGTAGTCACTACTCTATCCAACCCCCCTACTCCGCGCCTAGAAGGCTCTCAGTCACTGGCAGACGCCTTGGCCAGTTTGTTCGAGGAAAAAGTCAGCTCCATTTTCCACACTTTCTCTCACTCAGCCCCCCTTCCCCCACCGGTGGCACTCCTTACGGACACTCAGCCCACCTTAACATCCTTCAACCCTGTTGATCAGGATCACACTCAACGCCTGATAGCCAGTATTAAATCCGGATCCCCCCTTGATCCATGCCCCCCTTTTGTTCTGAACCTCATTCCCGAAGCAATCTCCCCCGCGTTGTCTACCATCTGCAACGCCATGTTCTCAACAGGCATATACCCCTCAGTCTGGAAAGAGGCTATCATCAAGCCACTACTGAAAAAACCAACTCTGGACCCTCTCCTCCCCGCAAGCTATAGACCCATCGCTTGTCTCCCATTCCCAGCAAAGATTTTCGAAAAGTCCATGAACATCCAACTTTCGAAATTCATTAATGACAACAACTTGCTTGATGACACCCAGTTTGGTTTTAGACAAGGGCATGGGACGGAAACAGCACTCCTGAAAGCCGCAGACGAAATTAGAACAACTATGGACAAGGGAGGGGCGGCTGTCCTGATACTCCTAGATCTCTCCGCTGCATTTGACACGGTCGATCATGTCACTCTGATCGACCGTGTCTCAGCTCTGGGAATAGGAGGCACAGCTAGGGATCTGATTGCCTCATTCCTCGCCAATCGTCCCCAGACTGTTAAGATGGGCAATTTCACCTCCCAGACCTTTTCACTTCCCTGCGGTGTTCCTCAGGGCTCCTCGCTAAGTCCGACGCTTTTTAATATCTATGTATCGGACTTAGCGAGGGTGATCAAATCTTATGGAATTGCCCTTACCACATACGCCGATGACACGCAATTAGTACTATCGGTGCACAATAACGGAGCCAGTGTTGCAGCCAACTTTCAGGAGGGAATGAAGGCGATAAGCTCCTGGATGTCATCAAATTGCCTCAAACTCAACTCCGATAAAACGGAGGTGATGACGTTCGGGAGCTTACAGCCAGCATGGTCCCCGCAGTGGTGGCCACCTGAGTTGGGCTCCCCCCCCCAACCAGTGGTAAAGGTCCGCAACTTAGGAGTCACCTTTGACAATAAACTGACTTTCCACCATCACGCCAATGCCGTCGTATCATCCGCCTTTTACACCCTCAAAAAAATCAAGAAACTTCTCCCTTACCTACCACAGTCAGCCGGTAAAACTCTCATCAGCACCGTAGTCTTTTCAAGAACGGACTACTGCAACTCACTTCTTCTGAATGCTCAGGAAGGGGTTCTTAACAAACTACAGACCGTGCAAAACGCGGCGGCTAGAACCTTACTTTCCATTCCTAAATTCACATCCACCTCCCATCACATCAAAAAGCTCCATTGGCTCCCTATCAGGAGTCGAATCAAATTTAAGGCTCTGTGTATAGCCTATAAGACCCTGAATAACTCAGGACCACAGTTTCTAAAAGAAGCTCTTCGCCCAGTGGAGCAACGCAGGACTCTACGATCCTCTGCAGCCTTATGCTGAACGTCCCTCGGACAAGAAAGGCCACCTGGGGAGACAGATGCTTCACTACAGCCACAGCTAAATTGTGGAACACCCTCCCACTCCATATCAAATCCGCACCTACGCTTCTTAAATTCCGAAAAAACCTTAAAACATGGCTCTTCTCCTCCTCCTAAACTCCCCCGTCATACTTTAGTGAGCTCTGAGATCACCAGCGCCGAGACACCCGCAAGGGTATTTGTGCGCTTTAAAAATTGCAAAAAATAAATAAATAAATAAATTACGGGCTTACTTCTAACGTTTCTTGTTTCTAGGACAATAATAGGTTTTATCATTACGTATTGTTATCGTTTCTTTGTTTGTTATTTAATAAAAAGTTCATCAGTGGCCTACTGATTTTCGTTTTCCTATTCTTTTCTTTCCAGGTTGTTTCATGCTAAAGTTTCTGTTAACAGGATACAGTGATCACTTCGTTATTATTGCATATGTCCTTTTCACTAGGGGTGCTCTCTTGTCGGGCCAGATGACCTATCTCTAGTAAATGGTCTGGGTGAAACAGGTGCATCAATCAGTGGGGAGTAGATAGGCATGACAGATTACAACGGGG